>NW_015555781.1:3765497-3777891 GCF_001515605.1 Sinocyclocheilus anshuiensis | reverse complement strand
CGCTGTATGGAGAAATAGATTGGGCAGTGAGAGTTGTCTTCTGAGGCGAAGAGGTCGACCTCTGCCCTCCCGAAGACAGACCAGATTTTCTGAACTGTCAGAGGATGTAGTGTCCATTCTCCCGGAGCCACATTGCCTCTGGAGAGCGCATCTGTGCCAAGGTTCAGACTGCCCGACACATGAACTGGTCTGATAGAGAGGAGTCTGATCTGTGCCCAAAGCAGGAGGCGTCGAGCCATCCTGTAAAGGGAGCGTGACCTTAGACCGCCTTGGTGGTTGTTATAGGCTACCACCGTCATGTTGTCCGACCGGACCAGGACGTGTTGCCCCTTTAAGGCTGGCAGGAAGGTATTCAGGGCCAGAAAAACCACCATTTCGAGGCAGTTGATGTGAAGGCACCGCTCGTAGGTCGACCAGGAGCCGGAAGCCGGACAGCCCTCTAACGGAGCGCCCCAACCCGTGTTGGAGGAGTCCGTAGTACCCACCTTCCTTCTGGAGGTCAGTCCCAACTGAACGCCTGGTTGAAACAGGCGAGAAGTCGTCCAAGAGGCCACAGCCTCGATACAGCGATGGGTTACCCTGACATAAAACCGGCCCAGGCACCAGGCATGGGACGGGACATGGGCTTTGAGCCAATATTGGAAAAACCGCATGTGAAGCAGGCCTAGAGGGATCACAGAGGAGGCGGCCGCCATTAGGCCGAGCGTTCTCTGGAAAGTTCTGAGGGGACGCAAATTCCCCGGCTTGAAAGATGCCGCCAGTCATTGAATAGTCAGGGACCGTTCCGGCATAAGCCAAGCCCGCATTCAGGTCGAGTCTATAACTCAACCTGAGTTATACTAGGCATGGGCCGATTACCAGTTTCAATCTCAACCGCAATTTGAACATTTCACTGTTTCAAAACCACTAACATTTCCTGTTATACTGTTCCTGCGGTATGCACTGTTTTTCATGTCTCCTCAAAGACTGAAAGTGTAGTGTAGAGAGTAACACGACCCCCCCCCCTCGTGTTGGTGCGAGCAGTCAGTCACGTGTGTGTAGGACGGCCAAAGGAGTTTCTTTTGCTTTATTGCAGCCGATCTCTGTTCTGGACTTGCACAATCTGCGTTGCAATGCAATCATTTTCCAAAATGTCATTTATCTGAAAATATGAAGTCTGTAAACGCCCGTTAACACAGGCCAGAGACGCTGAAGACGGATGCACAGAGAAAAATACCATAGCAGGCAGATCACTCACTGTTCATGATGCACGAGCTATTGGAAGAAAATCCTAAATATTGATTTGGGGGTTTATATGAATGTGTTTCTGAGGGGAACTGACTGTCTTCAGAAAAGTTTAAATGGTATTTTCATTTAATCTCGTCTCTGTATAATTCATATATTAAAACACTGCTTTGCTTACAGCGGTAACCAAGGAAACGCTGTATCTGCTGTTCCATGAGCACCTCCTGCTGTCAGAGAGTGAATCTGCGTCTCATTCAGAGCTTCTGCTGTTTGTTTTTCGTTCAGGCATGTAGTAGAATTTCACAAAGCTAGTCAGAACATTCTGTTTTTGCTTCAAATTGAATAATTATTCAATCAAATTATGTATATGAAATTATTTAGCTAAATTATATGAAATAAATTAAATGATATGTATATGAATTATATAACTACAATTAAATAACTGTAATTACAGATTTAGGTTAAATAAAGATGTCAGTCTTTATTTTTCTTTTTAGGGCAGCAGTAGCTCTAGCAGCATATCAAATATCTACATCAAAAGCTGTAGGACAGCCCACAATATAGCAAATATTTCAGAAACAAATCAAATAAAAAATAAACAAATACTACTGTTCCAAATATTCTGTATGTTGCTCAAAAATAAAATATATTGTATTGAGTCTAAAATTTTTTTTTTTTTGAACACAGACATTTAAAATTAACACAGCTGTAACAACAATACCGTGATCAGTGTTGGGTAAGTTACTCTAAAAAAGTAATTAATTACTAGTTACTAATTACATCTTCAACAGTGTAATTAGATTACTGTACAAATTACTCTCTCCAAAAAGTATTTAATTACTTATTACTAATTACTTTCTAAATCCTATATCAACCTCCACAAGTAAATGATACAAGGATAGACATGAAACAGTTCTTGCTATAATAAATAATAGATAACTACATAAATTATTCTGGTCACAAATAATTCTGGTCACACTTTAGATTAGCATCAAATTCTTACTATTAACTAACTATTAACTATGACTTTTGCCTCAAAATACTCCTAATTACTGCTTATTAATACTTAGTAAAGTAGTTGTAAAGTTTAACAATTGGGTGGGATTAAGGATTTAGAATAAGACATTAATATGTGCCTTTTAAGTAATAATAAACACCCAGAACTGGACACTAAAGTGTTACCGATATTCTTATTAACTCACCAAAGTATTTAATGTGAGAAGGGTACATAATAAAAGCATGCATTTTAAGGTTAGGCTTTACATTCATGTCAACATATTCTGTTACACCAAATACACAAAATAATGATCTTTAAAAAAGCATCACATGACCCCTTTAAATCCACTATTCTATTGTATATAAATGTTCCACAGTCTATACACAGTATTAAGTTCAATTACATAAGAAGTAACTGTAATTAAATTACAGAAAAAAATAAGAGTATTCCCTTACTTTACCTTTTCAAGGGAAAAGTAATTAAATTACAGTAACTAATTACATAGTAACTAGTTACACCCAACACTGACCGTGATACCGTGAAACCGTGATATTTTTGCTTAAGGTTATCATACCGTCAAAATCTCATACTGTCCTATGCCTAGTCCCCAGAAAGACCGCTCGCTGTCTGGGGAACAACTGACTCTTGTGTGGGTTGATTTTCAACCCAAGGCGCTCCAGATGGCTGATCAGCAGCGATCTGTGCGCAATTAGTTCCCGTTCTGTTCTGGCTAAAACCAGCCAATCGTAGAGGTAAGTAAGAACGCGGATTCCCACCTGTCTCAGAGGGGAAAGAGCCGCGTCAATGCACTTCGTAAAAGTGCGAGGGGCCAGAGACAGTCCAAATGGTAGGACTGTTTACTGATAGGCCACTCCCTCGAACGCGAATCTCAAGAACAGTCTGTGGTGGGGGGTTATGTGGATGTGAAAGTACGCATCTTTCAGATCCACTGTCAGAAACCAGTCCTCGGAACCAGTCGCGTAGCTACAGGTGGGCCTGGGCCCACCCACCTGTCAGTCAGGCCCACCCAGTCAGTTGCTTCACAAGGTAGCCTAATCATTGTGAATTCTGTTGCAATAATCACAATACTTGACCTATAAAAAGCAAATTGTGTTGTTTCTTAATTCTTGTTTGCCATATAATGAAGATAAGTTTGCAAACAGCCCCTTGCCACTTAGCTACAGCAGAGATCGTTGGATGCTGTTATACATGCCTTTGTCCATATTAGGGTTTTCCTGGCACGTCACGTTACTTCTATGAATCCGTTTTGTACTTTCTGCGCGAGAGCGCCCTCCGGCTTCGATTATGAAACGTCCCCCGCGTATTCTACGCTCAAGCAGCTGAACAGCTCTGCGAGTGCTAACATTAATTCACCTATTTCTCCATCACCAGCAGCGCTCCATTCTCCAGCGTCTACCTCCCCTACACGCCAATGTACAGGTACATGAATCTACATTTTCCTACTATGTAGTTGCCTAGTCACTGTTGTTTATTTCGTTTATGTGGCCGCTGAGCCAGAGTATGACCAAGCATGGTTACATACTGTCCACTACTGTACTACTAGCTACTGTCCTGCTGATTTGATGCTTGCCGTCTGTCAGATGCGTGCGCGTGTGTGGCCGCCGTACTCATGCTGTTCTTATCGTTATGTTCTTATCACTGCTTATAATGACATACAGGCTTATGCTTTGATTAAACGGTGATGTGTATTCAAGCAGGTGTAACTGTTAGTTGTGTTGGTCTATTTTGATTACAGATGCATTTTAGACTAGGCCCACCCAATTTTCTCTGGGCCCACCCACATTGTAATTCCTGGCTATGCTAGTGCTCGGAACAAACCTGCGCAAGGATCTGTTTCAAAGTTAACATTCTGAATGGCTGTCTCATAAGAGAGCGATTCAGAAGTCTGAGATCTAGAATTGGTCTCAACCCGCCATCTTTTTTCGACACGAGGAAGTAACGGCTGAAAAAGCCTGACTCGCTGTTCGTCAGAGGGACCATTTGTGTGGGCAGGGAATTTGCATTCGTCTGTGTGAGAGGGTGTTTGGGCATGCACTGATTTTGCAGGACATGCCCGGGTTGAAAAATGTCTCCATCGCTCAGATGTGCTCGGAGGTATGGAGAATGAGCGTGAGCTTACTTCGAGAGAGTTCCGGCCGAGGCGAGAACCGATCCTCTCCTCTTCCTCTCTGCAGGCAGATCAGGACAGCTTCTGCGGCTCAGGGTCCAGCACTACACGGGGACGGGGACCTTGGGGCTTTGGAAACGCATAGCATTTAGTCATCCGGGAGCGCTGCTCGAGCCCAAGCTCAGATTTCTGCCGATGCTGAGGAAGTGTTGGCTTAGTAGGCTGCTGAGTGGAAGGGATCTTCTGGCGGCTTGGGGCCGCAGCGCTAGAGCACTTGCGACGTCTTCTGTGCCTCTGTAAAACGCTCAGCAAACCCATCCACGGCTGGGCCGAATAGCCCCTTCGGCGAGACCGGCGAGTCGAGGAAGGCCATTTTCTCAGCGTCCCTGATCTCTGTGAGATTCAGCCATAGGTGGAGGACCTGGAGGACCGCCATTGAATGCAGCGCCGAGCTGGCCTGGCCAGCCACTGCATATGCTTTATTGGCCAGGGCTGAGGTAGTCCTGCAGGGCTTCGCTGGATGTGCTGCGCGGGCTTTTAGACCGAGGGCGAATGGCGGACACAGGTGGGCGGCGACCGCCTCTTCCAGAGGGGGAAGTCCACTGTATCCTTTCTCTTCAGCGCTGTCAACGGTGGTGAGAGCAGCTGAAGAGGATGAGCTCGCACGTGCCAAATAGGGGGCGCGCCACGTCTTGGTCAGTTCAGTGCAGTTCTTCATGAACTGCAGGCAAGAACAGAGCAGGCTGCTGGTGTGAAGATCGCCGACGGTGTCCTTTCAGGAACCACTCGTCGAGCAGGCCATGGGCAATGTCAACCGGGGCCGACCACTCCAAGCCGATATCCTCCACCGCCTTAGAAGGAAGAAAACGTATAGAAAGAAGTAAAGAAAGATATAAATGACTTGAAATTCTCACTGAATCACTGCAGTTTGGTAAGGGATCTCTGCTACAAAATTAGGAGAAAGCAGTTCTTACACAAACTGACTAGTGATGTGACATTTGAACCGAGGCATCGGAGCTTGTGTCGAGAATATATAATATATAATATATATATATATAATATATAATATATATATATATATATATATAATATATTAATTTCTCCATTAAAAGATAATGTGTTTATATATTGTGATTCAGAGTTGATTGATTGGATTCAAGAGTCTTTTTTTAAAGAATCTTGTGAATCCCTGTTGGCTGGCGTTTAACGCTGAGCTTTAGTGGGTCTGTGTCTGACTGTGTTGCAGCACAGTTTACAGAGCCATTCCAAGTCTTAAGCCCTATCGGTCTTTGTCAGTCATGTGCGTTTATTATGTGTGACGTCACCGAGGCACCATTTTGAAGGTATCGTTGCATTGAGCAGTGAACTAAAAGTGTACAGAGCCGTGCAGTAAAGACCGATTAAATCGTCATACTGGAGAAACAGATGCATACCAAGTAGATACGGTACCGAGATAATCTCAGCAAATTTTTTTAGGAACCGTCATTTATGTAATTTGTCACTGATTATGATTAACAATTAACACTGATCCTACTAACGTTACCTGATGCAAAAAGTTGAGTGCCACCGGCATCGCTGCCTCCAACCTCATTGGATATATGATTATCTTGTTTACAGTATAAAAACTTATTTTATTTACTTATACTTATATGTTGTTTTTGTCTACCATTGATTTGCGCACATAATTTGCACAATTTAAGTGGACACAGTGCAAGTACTACAAAGAAAGCTGAATAAATTAATAATAATAATAAGATGATTTGACGCTTCTGCCAAACATTTCTGATGACCCTTTCTGCATGGATTCTTAGAAGTGCTAGACGATATGTCAAATACTAAATAGTGCTTGTAGTAGAAGACATTTTGACACACACTTTCACACTGAATGGTTTCTCTGTGGAAATCTCAAAACAGTCTATCATTGCTATTCTGTGTCCGAAGGACTCCACAAACTTGTGAGGCATAATTTTGTGCCTGTCACAGTTGTCTAAAGCAGTGTTTGTGCAGGCAGATCCAATCTGAGGTGCATAAGGTTAACATAAGTATTTAAAATTAAGTGAGAATTTTTCTTATGTCTGACATGAAAAGCAGCATAAGGCAATAAAAACCTTCATGGCAGGGATTCTCAACTCTAGCCCTCAGAATATATATATATATATATTATTCACACACATAAACACACACAAAGAAAAAAAAGTAGATAGAATAGAAAAAATAGAATAGAAAAATATTTAAAAAAAAACATTTTTTTTTACATTGTCTAGTTTTATATATGAATGTGTTTTGGGGCAATTTGTAATATGAAATAAAATTAATAATGAGAGTAAATGTTTTATAAGAAGATTTTATATTCCATGGGGATTAAAAACCTATAGAGGTGTGAAAAAAATCAATTTGAAAACTCCTAAGATTATTTTCTGAAAAAAAGTAATAACAAACACTTATTCAAGATACAAAGTCATGCTTATTTCCCCATAAGCTATACCAATGTGTAATGAAATATAGTGATGTTTCCATCTCCTGTTAGGCTGTTCCTGTGTGGGCTGTTTCCCTCCCGCTGCCTGCAGTCATCATGATCTCTGTGGGGCTCTATTGATTTTCCTTGCGACTGTGCTGTGGTGTCATCACTGTCTCAAGGTACTTCAGCATCATCACTTCCTCTTTCAGAGAAACTTTACAAAACCTTTCTGTGAGCCAACTGCTGAACAATCTGAGTCAAAATGTATTGCTGTTGCTATACATTAAGCCCAGTAAGACCCATTAGAGTATGTTCTTGTTGTCTCGGATGTAGCCTGATTTATCAGCTTCCTTGTCCTGAAAGGCAGTTTAAATCTCACTTCCCGCTGTATTCAGTTCTCTCTTTTGGGTAATTTTAGCATTGTGTAACAGCTCTCTGACTTTGCAGGCCAAGTGTGATCCTCGGTGTTCAGACTGCTGCGCAAGTTTCTCTCCTTGCGAGTGCTGTTTAGTGTGTGCCCAGTCATGTGACTGCCGTCCAACATCTCTGCGATCCTGTCTGGACTATTCCTGCCCCTCCCCTAATGTAAGTCACACGTCGAATGTCTCTTCCTGCTTAAAGCTGGATACACACTATGATTTTTTTTTCGCTGCTGAGAAATTTGTAACTAATCTTAACATTATGATGGTATTAACAAATAACTTCAGAACTCAGTTTTTTAAAATAATAAACAGTCCACAAATTCCATTTCCAAATTCCATAGGGCATGCCTATAAATATGAATAGAACTAATATAAACCTGTTTGTGATCTTGTTTAATGCAGTGTGCGATGTGGGATTGTGCCTGTACCTGTCAGCCTCCAGAGTGTGACTCCATCAACTGCTTCTGCTTTGAGATCAAGTTTAAGTAGAAGGGTGGATGGAAGGAGAAAGATCCTCCTCACTTTAAAAGAAGCCTTTGAAACGTCAACTCCAAGTGACACTTATGTACGTTTTAAAGGGGTCATATGATGCTTTTTTAAAGATCATTATTTTGTGTATTTGGTGTAACAGAATATATTTGAACTTGAACTTTAATGTTCAAAAAACACATTATTTTTCAAATACTACTTTGATAAAGAATATCTCTTTGGTTTTGAGACTTTAGTCTTTGCAACTTCAGGGATCTTATCTATGCACAATCAGCTTGTAACACTCCAAAGAGAAAGGAAAACTTGAAATTGCGTCATATGACCCCTTTAAGCTAGGCAGAGAAATTGTGATTCAGTCTTTGGCTGTTCTGTAAAGTTTGCGTCCTTTCTGAGATATTAGCGCATCCTTCCCATTCACAGTCATTGATTTAACTAAAATAAAGTTTGAGATGTGCATTTATTGCGAATATACATTGTTTATTTGAATCATGTATGACTATTTTTCTCATGCTTAATAAAACAGCATATATATTATAAGCACAATACATGCTATTGTTGTAAATTGGTTATTGGACATATTTCAGTAATATTGGGATACCAGTTTTCCAAACTGCTGTAATCCCTGAAGTACACAAACATTACAGAACAATGGAAGACTGATGTGAAAGTAATGGTTTTATTTTTATGAATTTGTAGCATATGGCTTTAAGAAGTGCCATGAACTTTTAAAGCATTGCGTTTAATTAATTTTTACATTTCAAGCACAAAAGGTCCTATTTACTTATTGTAACTTTTTACATTTATGTACTTTTTTTGTTGTTTATTTTTTCTAGTTTCCCATTCAGCAATAATAGCCAGTGTGTTTCTCTTTGTATTTTTGTATTTGGTTTGATGGACATTTGTATTAATATAGTTCTGACTTCTGAATTATTTTTTTTGTGATACATACTGTAAAAGAGTAAAAAAAAAAAAAAAAAAAAAAAAAGCTAGTTCCTTTGTTTACTAATCTAATTGTTTGCAGGGCATCATCCTAGTTGTTACATAAGAAATATGATCTAAGTATGTGTGAGTATTGTATTATGTGAAATATGATACAGTAATGTACAGTATGTGGCCATATTTTGAATGCAGCCAACAAACTATGGCTTACAAAGTGAACCTGCTGTGACTTTTGATGGTCCCTCCTTTCCCCACTGTTTTTTTTTTGTAATGTTTATATAAATATGTGCTATTTTTGTAAATGGGTAGTTTTAAAATTAATTAAATATTTTTTATGAGGCTTTGTTTACAGTAGAGTTATTATTATCTATCAAGCATTGGTGGTGAGATATAAAAAAATCACTTTTACATTCTTTGTTGGATTGTCTTGGATTTTCTGCTTTGTTTATTTTACTGTATGAAACATGCAATTGCAAAAATGTTCAGTTTATTTGTTGGAAGTTTCTACACTTTTCTATAAAGGATTCTCTCGCTGATTATAGCGATTATGTAGATAAGATATTTGAGAGGTGAAAGGTCGTGACAGAAGATCTCATGACAGTAGATCCCTTTTGATGACAGTAATCTGGTGGGTAGAGGAGGTTTATAACATCAGAGAACATCATGCAGAACTTTAATTCAGATGATTGCAGTCATCTGTAGACCACCAGACTGCCTTTGCATCATTATTTAACAGGGATTGTATTAATGTATACTATAATTCATGCATGTAGCAACAACATTAATAATCATGTACCTTGTCTATGCCACTCACTGCCTTTCTCTTGAACCTTTCTTTGCTGCATGCCAGTATACATGAATGTCACATCGCCCTTCTCCGGTTGCATTGTGGGTTTGCCTGCTACTAAGATTAGCCAAACCCACGGAATGTCAAAAGTCACTCCATCTGAATAAATGCAGGTCATCTGGCACCAGACGGGTGTCACAGACTATCCAGACCTCCATTTGGGGAGTATCTCTCTCTCTCACTTCATCCAAATACATGGTAAAAATGTGCATGCTCTTTTCTTTTTATCTTTTTATCTGTAGTACAAAGGGTAAATTGCAGAAATACAGTACTTGTGTACTGTATTATTGTTATTATTAATATTATTGTGGAAATTATAATAATTATTATTTAAAATACTTTTAAAATTTAGCCACTGACTGAAGTATTCCATCAGTAAATCATTCATAATCCTTAATTCTCTAAATAATTGTCTTGCTCAGATACATAATACAAAACACTGATCATCTGTGTGTGTTTTTTTTTTAATCATGAATTAATAATGCTAACCAGCTTTACGGACTTATATTGCTTCTTGGTATTCAACATCCCAAAGATCCTTTTTAGACCCCCTTTTGCAAATCATAACCTGCTGTATAATGCTCAGTTGGACTACTGGCTTTCAGCCAATTAAATCATTGTCTATATTTAATTTGGCCTTTGGTTGAATGCAACTTGAGTGGAGGGTGTTAGAGGTTTGTTACTGGAATGTTAAGAGCCTCTTGTTAAGCTGTTCTTCAATGTCCAGTAGACAGAGAAGCAATATAATGTAACATCAGACATACCGTATTGTCCCGAATATAAGACGATGTTTTTTTCTTGGAAATGGAGAAGTATGTCTTACCCCTTTCAGTGCCTGTTTTAGTTCATTCAATGTGAATATGGCATCCATTGGACTTTCCGAGGAAACTTTTTGAATTAAAACATCTGGATGGGGGGGTCGTCTTATATTCGGGCCAATACGGTAATTTTATGAAAGAAAAAACATAAACATTATTGTTAGTTTATAGCCTGTTAATTAGAATTTAAATACTCCTAAAAGCTCAGGAATAACTGCACACGGATGGCAAGGTCATATGCATTCGCTTACATCCATTGGGGCGCTTTAAAATGTCACTACCAGCTCTGTTTGCATGCGAACTCTGTCACGTATCACAAGAACATCTACCCCGCCTGTAATTGTAATAAAACCACTCCCCCATTGTTGCGTCATTCTTAAACCCGCCTTCCCAAGCACAGCAGCCAATCATCTTCTCTACGGACTGTCAATCAAAACAAGACTCGCGTCCTGATTGGTCCAGCTATCGTCTTGTACAATTGCTTAATAATCTCCATCCTTTATTGCGTCTTATTGCAACCGCTGAATAACGTGGCTGCTCTGAAAGTCTGGTTCGGAAACAATCGCTTCCTCAACTTCCATTTAATAGGTGAGTTTTTTCCCCCCTTAATATAAGACGCCGACATCCAAGTAAAAACAAACATAATCTGACCCATGAACGGAAGCTAGTTTTTCGCTACACTCTCTTCCGTTATCATGCAAAGTTAAGAGTTACGTGAGCCGCATAAGGTCGCGTTTGTAGCTTAAGGACATGTTGCATCAAAACTCGTCGTTGAGTAGTTAACAAGATGTAGTTAGCAGCAACAACAAAAATCAGTGCTGTCAGTAAGGTTTACATTTAAGTACACACCCATATCTGAAGCATTGCTCATAATCTTTGGCGTTGATTTAACAGTCACCTGATTCGTTACTTGATCTCAGGTGACTGTTTTTGTAATGTGATTCGTGTGTTTGCACTGATAATCTGAATTAATAATTTAATCTCAAAGATCATATAAATGCCTATCTGTTTCCCACACCTTCCTCCACAGAGTCAAGATGCCTCATGCTTACCCATTTCTCTCTCCAGAGCAGAAGAAGGAGCTGAGTGATATTGCTCAGAGGATTGTTGCCCCTGGCAAAGGCATTCTTGCTGCGGATGAGTCTACAGGTACTTTAAGCCATTCAGTTTTTTGTTCGTTAGTGACCAATTAATTCACTTGTCTAATAACTGTTTCATCTCGTATCATCCTGTGTAGGTAGCGTGGCCAAGCGGTTCCAGAGCATCAATGCTGAGAACACAGAGGAGAACAGGAGACTGTACCGCCAGCTTCTGTTCACCGCAGACGACCGCATCAAGCCCTGCATCGGTGGCGTCATCCTCTTCCACGAGACCCTCTACCAGAAGACAGATGATGGCAAACTTTTCTCCCAGCTCCTTAAGGAGAGGGGCATGGTAGTTGGCATCAAAGTTGACAAGGGTGTGGTTCCCCTAGCTGGCACTAATGGAGAGACCACCACACAAGGTGAAAATCCCATCACTATCTATAAAATAAATTATCAGGTATTAAAGTTACACATGGTACTTTATAACCTTTCGTATCCACTTAAATGCTGGAATTAGATGGACTTTGTCCAGAATTGAATGGTCACAGTCACTTATGACTCATTAAATCCTCATTTGTCTCTGCGTTCGCAGGTCTGGATGGGCTGTACGAGCGTTGCGCTCAGTATAAGAAAGATGGGGCAGACTTTGCTAAATGGACGTGTGTGCTGAAGATCACCCCTACAACCCCTTCAAGACTGGCCATCATAGAGAATGCCAATGTGCTCGCCCGTTACGCTAGCATTTGCCAGATGGTGAGACGCGTACAGCTATATATTCAGATAAAGAGGGAATGTTTACACAAAAAAATTTAAGCAGCACAACTGTTTTCGACATTAATTATAAATAGTGGTCGACCAATATTGTTTTTGTTTTTTTTGACAGCAGATGCCGATTTCTTAGCAGGGTGGCTGATATATACAGTGGGTACGGAAAGTATTCAGACCCCCTTAAATTTTTCACTCTTTGTTATATTGCAGCCATTTGCT
>NW_015555781.1:3751768-3764581 GCF_001515605.1 Sinocyclocheilus anshuiensis | reverse complement strand
AAAACTGAAACAGAAATACTTGTCGATTTGAAAAATGCCAAATATCGGCCTTGGTGATATATCGGTTGACCACTAATTATGATAATAAATGCTCATTAAGCAGCAAATCAGCATATTAGAATGATTTCTGAAGGATCATGGGACACTGAAGACTGGAGTAATGATGCTGAAAATTCAGCTTTGCATCACAGGAATACATGACATTTCAAAAAGCAGTTATTTTAAATACTAATAATATTTCACAATATTGCTGTTTTTAATGTATTTTTTATCAAATAAATGCAGCCTTGAAAAAAAAAATCTAACCTACCCCAAACCTTTGAATGGTAGTGAATATTAAAATAATTAAAATAATTTCACATAATTTCAATAGACTTTTATCACTGACAATGATATCATCTTTCTCCTCAGCATGGCATTGTGCCCATCGTGGAGCCTGAGATTCTGCCTGATGGTGACCATGACCTGAAGAGGTGCCAGTATGTGACCGAGAAGGTTCTGGCTGCTGTGTACAAGGCCCTGTCAGACCACCATGTCTACTTGGAGGGCACTCTGCTCAAACCCAACATGGTGACCGCCGGGCATTCGTGTTCCCAGAAGAACACCCCTCAGGAGGTCGCCATGGCCACTGTCACAGCTCTTCGCCGCACCGTTCCTCCCGCTGTGCCTGGTTAGTAAAGCGACCGCAATTACTCACTCAGTCATGACAGAGTCTTTATCTTATCACAGGCCTGCTTGATAACTTCTTAAGCATGTAATTATCATCATGCATTATCATTACCTCATACCACACCCCTTTCTCGATGTAGGTATCACCTTCCTGTCTGGAGGTCAGAGTGAGGAGGAGGCCTCACTCAACCTGAATGCCATTAACCAATGTTCCCTGCACAAGCCCTGGGCCCTGACCTTCTCCTACGGTCGTGCGCTGCAGGCCTCTGCCCTCAAAGCCTGGGGTGGCAAGAAGGAGAATGGCAAGGCCTGCCAGGAGGAGTTCGTAAAGAGAGCTCTCGTAAGTTTTATTAACTTGAGATCATCTACTGGTTACTGATCTGGTTATATGAAAACCCATTCATGTAACCAGTTTTTCTCTCAAGCACTGTCTCCAATTGTAGTACAAAAAAACGTGCATCTTTCTTTAGAATGTTTTTTTTTTTTTCTAATTATTTATGTATAATTAGTTATATAATTATTTATAAATAATTTCTTTTTATGTAGTTCTTTTTAAAAAAGTATTTATTATAAATGGTTTATATGTAAATACAAAGGTGTTTATAATTTATTATTTCTGTATATATTATACAATATTCTTAATTATTATACATAATCATTTATTGTTATTCATTTATTTTTATTTTTGCTTATAGATTTTTTTTTTAGAATCTTGACTGGTAAGACATGGAGTAATTTGTTCAGGAGGAGGCTTAACATTTCATATGTGAACATTTAAAAACAACTTTTTTGTCTTACTGTTTTGTGTTTCTATCTCCAGAACAACAGCCAGGCCTGTGTTGGGAAGTATGTGTCCTCAGAAGATAAGGGTGCTGCTGCTGGAGAGTCTCTCTATGTGGCCAACCATGCTTACTAATCAGCAGGAAGTCTTTTACATTTCAATCCTCAGCTTATTCTGAAAGAATCTCTGAACCCGAACGCATCTACACTCTGAACTCATCATTTGACCCATTCCCTTTTTTTTTCTAGTGTTTGTAACTTCCATGTGTGAAACAAAACTATGAAACTATGAGATGATACTTCAAAGAGTAATGGTAATTTAATAATAATGTTTTTTGCCCTTATCTCCTTCCTCTTCCTCCTTTTAATAACACTCCCATGTATTGTAATGTTTAACTCTTTAGAGAAATGTTGGTCTTGTACTTGTAGTACTTATATTAACTGTATTTGACTTGCACAAAGCACATATACCTTTCATGGGTATATGATTATTATTATTATTGTTTAATATGATACACACTGGAAAAAAAACATTAAAGTATCTTTCACAGCTAACCTAATTTTAGTTTCTTTTGTGCTGTTATTCAGACAACACATCGTTGTGAGGTTTTGTGTGAGCACCTGTTGGAACATTTCTCTTTGAATATTTGTCTATTCATCTTATGAATCTTGTGAACCAACCCGTATATAAATTTATAGGATAACTATCATCATAAGAAGAAGCTCTGCTCCTTTACAGTTACAATTGCAAGAATATTATCAGTAAGATTTTTTGTAATCGTGAGGGATGCTTTATAAACTCTGCTTTATATCCAAATTGAAATATTTATAAATATCGTGTTCAAATACGTGGTTCAGAGCGTATATTAAACTTGCCAAAGCATGTGATTTCAGTAAAAAAAATCACCTTTTGAAATTTCACAGTTTCGCAACATACTGTAGACTGACATTATCTAGTAGTTTTAAATGTTTTTGGCTCCGTTTATTGGCAGCTGGCAGTAGATGTATGCCTTGAGTTCATGACGAGCTCATAGCGGTTTCTGAAGTGACACATTACTTGCAGGAGCCTTTATATCAGTGTAATGCATGAAAACTCCACAAGGAAACATGAATATAAATTTTATATAAATATATTTTATTACAAATTTGTAAGAATTTTTTAATCAATATTTCTTACAAATCAAGTGATGCAATTCTGAAGACTGTCCAGCAGATGGAGATAGTGATGTTCTGAACATAGAAATAGAGAACAGAAATTGGCAAAAGTGTTGACTCAAGTGTCCTGTGTTGTGACTCATGTGCTTGACAATTACAATGTTTAAAAAAAAAAAAAAGTTCAAATGGTGCAAATACTCTTATAGTACCATGAATAGTTGGGTTAACGTTTATGGTGGTGAATAGGAGATTGCCGCATATATTATTTGTTTTTTTGCATTTCCATTTGCATTCTACAGCAAAAGAAAAATCATTCATGATATCGTTAGGGATTTTACTGTCACTCTCAGCTTTTGTATTTTTGTAAAACACCCTTGCTGCAGTGTTAACTAATTATTATTATTATTATTTAATGCCTAAAGGCTATGAAACACAAAGTATAATGTAATAAAATTCACATTTCTTAAATAATGAAAATATAAAAGACTTGGCCAAATTTACAATGCTAAAAACGGTGTAAATGTGTCATCACAGTCTGTGAAAAGAGTCCATTGTACCAGCTGTGCGTAACTCATTTTGTTGTTGTTTTTTTTTTGTTTTTTGTTTTTTGTTTTTTGACTGACTAAAAAACTGTGGGTCACAACTGGTGACCTTTTTTGTGCTGATGTTTTCTCTGTTTCAGTGAGGGAGGAGTTGGATCTGGATCCAACCTCATCTCCTGGATCTTGTGTTCTGCGGTGAGGACCATCTCGTGATATCTGACATATTTCCTGTAGAATCCAAGAAGTCAGTGTTTAGAATGGCACGGCATTCCCTGCTGTGTGTTGTAACTACACCATCTTGCTGCAAGTGTCAGCCACTTCACATTTCTTAGTTCATATTCATAAATAGTATTCTGTCAGAATATTAAACATTTTGCAGTCAGATTTTATTTAATATATTAAATTAATTTGACTTTATTTATTTATTTTTAAAATTTTTGCAGCTTTGATGTCACAACTCAGGCCTTGTGAATGTGGCACATTTTTGGTGCTGCCGGTCAAGAAACATTGTCAGCAGGACATGACATCATTTTTCACAGCCTTTACAAAAACAAAAAACTGGCTGCGCTCATAAATAAATATGGCAGATTTCTCATCATATACCTCAGAGATGAATGCTAATAATAGCCCTCTCCAGTTATTTATAGACCTTCTTGGCATAAATGTATTAGATTACATTTATAACTTTAATACACGTAATTACTTCCGGAATTTAAAGGTTTCATATATATATATATATATATATATATATATAAATCAGGCATTTGATGGCAGCAGAGCTTTTTCTTGTAACAATAATATCCTAATAGATTTACATTGCATAGTATGATTTAAAACAATGTCAAATAAACTGAATAAATTCAAATACCTGTATTTATAAGTACATATATTGTTCACTGAAAACAGTCACTGTAGTGTGGGTGGGAACTATTTACGCGTCGCGGCAGTGCGGACAGTCGGATTTGTTTCTGTGCAGCACCCCGTGCTGCTGTGATTAGCTGTCGCTTGTCAATATTTGAGATCATGAAAGTGGAAGAGAGTGGATTGGTGTCGAACTGTTTATCTGACATAACACCACTACAGATGAGCTATTGTCATACAGATAGACGTTTTTTATGAGTCTTTAATGTTTATGGATGCCTGCAGTTATCGTCTCACAGCGAGAGATCAAAAGTTTATGTGACAGTTTTTGACTGTAATAGGTCGCAATGGATCGAGCGTTGAACTTTGACGCTGTCAATACAGCCGACACTGAAGGTAGGATGATTGATGACTTTTTTTAATGACAGTATTTTGTGATTTATAATACGGACAGTTTTGTCTTGACTATTGAGATGTGTTTATTTGTGTGTCTCCAGGTCATCAACGCTGGAGGAATTGGATTGGTTTTTGGTAAGTGGCTCTTCTGTTAACTTTTCTTTAAATAAGTGATACACAATATGTAAAGTAATCCTCATTATCCCTATCTAGGTTACTGGGACTTTGCAATAACTTTGCATATGTGGTGATGTTGAGTGCAGCACATGACATCTTACAAAAACAGGAATCTCAAAACACAACGACACCTGTAAGACATTTCTGAGCTTGGCTATGATTAGTTTGTTGTAAATGTTACCACATCCTAATCCTTCCCTTGTGAAAATGAAGTGTGCTTAGTTGTATTGAACTTGCACTTCAAATCTTAATAGTATTTATGTTTAAAAAATGTGCTTGAAGATAATGTAATATTAGTTAAATATAATATGAATTAAGATCACTTAAGTGTACTTAAAGTACACTTGCATGGCTGTTTATTAAACGTAAATACTTGTCAGTACATTTTTTAACCATATTTCAAAGACCGTATAATTAATAATGAATTTACATATAAAGATGCAAGTCCAACTTCTGTTAAAAAAGCACTCAGTTCAAATAATTGCATGTCATATAATTTTAAACTAATATACAGTTTGACTTAATTCAATTCTGTAAACATTGCATTCAGTTTATATATATTTTAAGTATATTATTTCCATATTTAAAAGTATGCTAAAGTGTACTTTTTTTGTTGTTGCAGAAATTGACTACTCTGTGTTTCTTGTTTTTTGTTTTGTTCATCCACTAGACTCCAGCTCCAAACGGGACTAACATAGAGATCAGCAACAGCAGCAACAACAACAGCAGCCGCTATGACTGCAATGCTGTGTCCACTGCAGTACGTCTGTCTGTTTGCCCTCACTGTCTTACTTTTTATCTTTCATTTTATTTTTTGCTTAACCTGTAGAAGCTTGTCCCACATTTAAGTGTAAATGTAAATATTTGTTCAGGGAGTGACACCTTGTTTTCTTTCTGTTTCTAGGCTGTGCTGTTGGCTGATATCTTACCCACCCTGCTAATCAAATTCACAGCACCTTTCTATATACACAAAGTGCCTTATGGGTAAAGTTGACAAGCACTTCTTTCTAATTGCAAACATCCATCAGCATCTTCAAACCGGTTTAGTTGTTTAGTTGTTGAAATTATATAATGCTGTGATAAGAGATGGATTGGCAGTTCTGAATATTTTGGAGAAATCGATGTCAAACCTGTTAACAAAGTTAAAGGAAAGAAGTCTGATTTTGTTTGTAGCCCTGTACAGTGTTTTTGTCTGTTCTGTGGAACACAACAGAAGAACTGTTCCTTTATTATTAATGAATGTGTTATTTGTATATAATAATTATGTTTTCTTTTTACTTTTATAATGAACAGATTCCGTGTTTTGGTGTGTTTCATTACGGCAGTAGTCAGCTTCCTGATGGTGTCGTTCTCTTCAACTATATTGATGAGTATATTTGGTAATGAGCATGTGTGTGCATTCCTCTTCTGAGCTGGATTAATGAGATTTGATGAATGTTGTAACGAATCTTTGAATTTTTCCTAGGTGTCGTCTTTGCCAGTATTAGTTCAGGATTGGGGGAGCTTTCCTTTCTCTCCCTCTCTGTGTTTTTCCACAGGTAAAGCCTCCTAGAAACCCATTTATTCCAGTTGTGTTTGGAATAGGATACTATTGTACTTGCACGGTATAAAGTGCTTTTTAAAAAATCATGTGAAAGTGAAAGACGTCATTATGAGCATGTTCAGGTGTTATCTGTGGTAATTAAAGCAATTATTTTGCATTTATGATCCAGATTGGTCCAAAAAAAAAACACAAACAAACTGAGTCTGTCTGAATAATGAGATATAATAATGTTTCAGTCATTATGCTGGAAATAGAGGGTTTGATTGAGTGCCTTGCATTGCGGGATGCAATATTTTTCTAGTGTGCTTTGTTGAATACTCGCATTTTGTGAAATTTATGTATTTTATGCATGCAGAAAATTTGCATACTGTGCACAAGTATGCACTACCATTCCAAAGTCTGGGTCTGTAAGATTCTTTAATTAATGTTTTTATTCTGCAAGGATGCATTAAATTGATCAAAAGTGGCAGTAAAGACATCTTAATGTTGCAAAACATTTCTCTTTTAAATAAATGCTGTTGTTTTGAACTTTCTATTTGCCAAAAAATTCCTGACAAAAAAAAATCAGTATATTAGAATGATTTCTGAAGGATCAAATTAGACTGAAGACTGTAAAATGGCTGCTGGAAATTCAGCTTTACTATCACAATAATAAATTACATATAAGATATTCAAACAGAAAACAGTTATTTTAAATTGTAATAATATTTTGTAACAATTGTAATGATAATACTATTGTACCCTTTTTACTATATATTTTGATCAAAAAATGCAGCCTGTATGAGAATAAGAGACCTCTTTCAAAAACATTTAAAAAGCCCCATTCGCAGATCTCTCTTTTTACTTGCTGTTTATCTGTACTTTGCATCTGTGTTTCTGTCTCTTTAAGGAATGTGTTAAGTGGCTGGGGGTCCGGCACGGGGGCAGCAGGAGTAGCTGGAGCTTTCCTCTACTCTGCGTTTACACAGGCTGGTCTGACCCCCCAGGTTACATTATGGATCATGCTGGTTGTGCCTGTTATTTTGGCTGTTAGGTCAGCAGAACTTTCTCAACTCTCTGGCTTGTACCTGTTAACCAGATTCACTGCATAAACATATCTTTTCCTCTTATTATTTCTTTTAGCTATTTCTTTCTCCTGGAGTTCCCATCCTCATTTCCACAGTGGAGACGCCATGGGGATGGTCACAGTCCTTCCAGAGTGGTGAACTCCCAGGAGAGACGTCCTTTAATTGAAGAAGAGACCGATACAGATGAGGATTCTGAGACAACTCAAGAAGAACAAGGTGTGTACAGTTAGGAACTCGTTGCTTGTATTGTTGCAGCTTTTCATGCTCATGATATTGTGTATGATAAGCCATTCATATAACTGTACTGACCATGCTTTCTTATTTCGGACAGAGGACAAGCACATCATACCCCTGACCTTCACCGACAAAATCTATATCATGAAGGTTAGACCTACTTTGTGCCTGTATATGGTCCTTAGTTTGGTGTTTCTTGTCTGCTTAAATGACATTGCATCTGCTTTGGTCAATAAATGTTTAATGACATTTAAAGGTGCACTAAGTAATTTTTTTTTATCATTATTGTTTTAGATATTATTTATTTATTCACAAACCTCAGGCACCTATCGGGATGAATGCTATTTTAGTATTAAATCTTTACTGACAGGCATTTTTGCCACAAGATTATTTTTTCTCCAAAAATTATAATCATATAATAGTAGCATAATTGTATAGAGGTACTGAGATAAAATGTGTAACATTAAGTTAGTCATGTGATCTCAGTTTCCTTATTTACAATAAAATACCTTTTTTCTAGGCCACTGGACATCAGAAATGCTGTTCACATCTTTCGATGTTACTTTTTTTTTTAATATATTACTTGGTGCGCATTTAAAGTGTGCGCATAGCTTGTGTGTGTGTCATGTAGGATAGAATTGTGTGTGTGTGTATTGTTGTTTTGTTTGTAGCTTTTTGTGCTGCAGTCAGAAAATGCACTTCCTCTGAGTATGAGTATTTTAGTTCCTACCCATGTGATCTCTTTCAGGGCCTGCTGAAGTTTATTTTCCCTCTTGGTTTGGTTTACTTTGCTGAGTATTTTATTAACCAGGGACTGGTGAGTGTTTTCTACAGTCTTAGTTAAAAGTCATAAAGAGCGAGACAGCAGCAGAACAATCTGTGATCACTAAATATCAATATCTATCCATCCATCTCTTTAATATTAGTTGGAGCTGCTCTACTTCCCTGACTCCCGTCTCTCACACGCAGAACAGTATCGCTGGTAAGACTCATCACGTCCGACCTTATTTCATGACTTTGAATGACACTACCTTTAAAAGTTTTGTGTTCAGTAAGATTTTTAAGTCTTTAATACGGAGCCCGGGAAGTCACCTGTAGGAGAAAAAAAAACAATCCGTGGCGACGGTTTTGCAATCCGTCCCCTCAGTTTATAAACCGTACTCACGAATTCTTAAACTGTTCCCTCGGTTTAACAAATCGTGCCCACGGATTAATAAACCGTACCCACGAATTTCCAATCCGTGCGCTAAAATTTTTGTAAACCGTACCTTCGGATTTTGAATCCGTACCCACAAATTCGTAATCCGTGCGCACGCTTTCGCAATCCGTTCCCTCGGGTTTGTAAATGTAAACTCATGGATTTGTGGTCCCGCCCCCACCGGCAGATTCAACCACGATGCGGGATGCATAGTATTGTGTTTATTAAACATTATTTTTCATAGTATGAGACCATGATCCGCACTCACAAAATAGTCTTCTTTTTAGCGTTTATTTTATATTAATCACCAATAGGATAAAACACCGCCGCCTGTGTTTTATAGCCTAAAATAAACTATAAAAGGAAGAATAGAACATTTCCTGAATTTTCTAAAAAAAAAAAAAACATTATTTTTCATAGTAGCCTATGAGACCATGATCCGCACTCACAAAATAGTCTTCTTTTTAGCGTTTACTTTATATTAATCACCAATAGGATAAAACACCGCCGCCTGTGTTTATAGCCTAAAATAAACGCTAAAAGGAAGAATAGAAAATTTCCTGAATTTTCTAAAAAAAAAAAAACGATGAGTTTCGAGAGAAGAGGGTAAAAAGCAATACAAAACCAATAATGTACCGGTTATGTTGTAATTCCTTTGCTCTCTAACTGAATGCAATGTTATAATAGGCCTAGTTATTTAATAATAACTTTAACAGTGAAGCATGCATCTAACTCTGGGTGGAAAAAGCTTAGTATAGTAAAATCGCCTAAATAAGTCTGTGAATGAATGAATGAAATATGTTAAGAATGAATAGTACACAAACACAGCTCCAAAACTGTAAAAGGTTATTTAAAAATAAAGCATTCATGAATTATTTTATGACAAACATTTTACTGTCTTAAGTGCACTCATTTATTTAGCCTATACATTAAAATAATAATAATAATAATAATAATAATAATAGCTATTATTATTATTATTATTATACATTTAGGTTACATATGCATTTAGAGGAAGCTTTTATCCAAAACGACTTACAAAAGAGGAACAAATTACTCCAAAGTGAGTCACAAAGCCAGGTTTATTATACAATAATAATCAAGTGCTAAGATTATCACAAAGATTTTGATGCACAGCTTTCTTATTAAATCGTTGTATTCCACCTCGTACCGTTGCAATTGATAGAGAATCACTTAAGACTATTCGCTGTAGGCCTATTTCACATAATAATATGCAATAAAACAATATACAATATGATTCGTTAACACGTAGGCTACCTAGGAGCTTGCCTTTTTTAGAAAATTCAGGAAATTTTCTATTCTTCTTTTTAGCGTTTATTTTAGGCTATAAACCACAGGCGGAGGTGTTTTATCCTATTGGTGATTAATATAAAATAAACGCTAAAAAGAAGACTATTTTGTGAGTGCGGATCATGGTCTCATAGGCTACTATGAAAAATAATGTTTAATAAACACAATACTATATGCATCCCGCACCGTGGTTGAATCTGCCGGTGGGGGCGGGGCCACAAATCCACGAGTTTACAAACGCGAGGGAACGGATTGCGAAAGCGTGCGCACGGATTATGAATTTGTGGGTATGGATTCAAAATCCGAAGGTACGGTTTATAAAATCTGAGCGCACGGATTGGAAATTCGTGGGTACGGTTTATTAATCCGTGGGCACGATTTGTTAAACCGAGGGAACAGTTTAAGAATTCGTGAGTACGGTTTATAAACTGAGGGGACGGATTGCAAAACCGTCGCCACGGATTGTTTTTTTTTTCTCCTACAGGTGACTTCCTGGGCTCCGTACTTTTATGCTCACCAAAGCTGAAAAAATAAATACTGAACCCAAACTTTTGAAAGGCAGTGTATATTTTTTAGTGGTTTTTAGAATTCGTGAGTACGGTTTATAAACTGAGGGGACAGATTGCAAAACCGCGGATTGTTTTTTTTTCTCCTACAGGTGACTTCCCGGGCTCCGTACTTTTATGCTCACCAAAGCTGAAAAAAATAAATACTGAACCCAAACTTTTGAAAGGTTAAGAATGAACTTATTATTGTTATTATTATTATACATTTAGGTTACATATGCATTTAGAAGAAGCGTTTATCCAAAACGACTTACAAAAGAGGAACAAATGATTTCAAAGTCGTGAACCCAAACTTTTGAAAGGCAGTGTATATTTTTTAGTGGTTTTTACTCAAACAACAATCTGAAGATTGAAAGTTCAAGAACTGGCTCTTAATTTATTACTTTTTTAACCTTATTTAAGTTTTACAGAGGCATTAAAAGAAAAATAAATGTATAAATCATCCACAAATACACAAGAAAGAAAACATAAAATATAGATACATAAAGATGAACTAAATAAACAGTTATTGAAGTGATAAAATAAGGTACAATTATGCAGTTGTGGCTTAGTAAAATAGCCATAATGCACTGTCTTTATGAGAGAGAAAAAAAGATAATGCAGGAGAAGAGGATCATTCAGGGTTGGATAATAAAAGATGTTTCTTAACATATTGCTTAAAGAGCCCCCAAGCCTGATTATTTTTTTCACCTTTTTTTAAAGGGAAATTCTGTCATCATTTTCTCACCCTCATGTTTTTCCAAACCTTTATGACTTTCAGTCTTCTTTGGAACATACACTCTAAAAAATGCTGGGTTGTTTCAGCCCAATTTTGGGTCAAATATGGACTAACCCAACTGTTGGGTTAAAAAGTTAATTTAAAAATGTAACCCAACAGTTGGGTTAGTTCATATTTGACCCAACATTGGGTTGAAACAACCCAGCATTTTTTAGAGTGTAGAAGAAGATATTTTGAAGAATGTTGGAAACCAAATTTCTCCAAATATCTTTTATGTCTTATTATGTCTATTAGGTTTAAAATGTGATGAGATTGAGCAAATGATGACAGAATCTTTATTTCGGCGTGAACTATCCCTTTAAGAGAACATCCCAAATCCACTTGGTAAAAGTTGTAGTTTTGGGATTCTTCACCTCAACATTATAAGTTGTGCTTCATTGTCTCTCCTCTGCAGGTATCAGACAATTTACCAGGTCGGTGTGTTTGCTTCCCGCACGTCTCTCGTCTGTTTTAAGATCAGGAAAATTGTCCTCATGTCTCTCTTACAGGTGAGATCTGGAACTGAAGTACAAGACAGTACATAAACTAATGCATGCATATGAAACCGTAAATATAACACAATAGTAAAGAACTCTTCATGACCTGGATTACTCTTTCTCTCTCAGTGTTTGAATGCTGTTCTGTTGGGGTTCGCTGTATACTACCAGTTCTTGCCAAACCCATGGGTGGTTTTCGTTATTGTCCTCTATGAGGGTCTTTTGGGAGGAGCAGCCTATGTAAATACCTTCTTTTTCATCCGCGAGGAGGTATGTGAACCTCATTCAAGCCATTTGTTCATTTGATTTAGATCAGCGTGTATCAGTCAGTGGTCTCTAATGCATTGTCTTATGCTGTGTTTCTGGACAGACCGCTAAGCGCGAGAGAGAGTTTGCCATGGCTGCAGCAAGCATAGGGGACAGTCTGGGAATCGCTCTTTCTGCAGCTGCCGCCTTCCCCGTTCACCATTATTTCTGCTCTTTATGAGCAAATGAGAATGTGTGTTTGTGCAAGATAAAGATTAATTTATGTTTTTAAAATATCTAATATATTCCATTTGGACTAATATGTTCCGATTTAAATGAATAATGGTTTGATTGATCTGACTGATATTTGACCTACTGACACCTTCAGTGTTTCCCCTGCCATTATATTAGGGCCGCCCCCCCAACGGCACCCCCGCCCCCCCTTTAAGGTCGAGTTAATTTTATTTAATTATATTTTCTCTATAGCGCCAGATCACAACAGAAGTCATTTAAAGTTACCTTTCCTATAGAACAGGTCTATACCTTGTTCTTTTATTAAGCAAACTAAATAGCCTTATGTTATTTATCTTATTTACACGACGGCATGTCATTTCGGTCTCTACGTTATGGTCGCGCTCTCTGTATCACGCACAGGCGCGCACACACACACACACAAGTGAGCACACTCCCACTAGTATTTGTAAATATTAAGCCGCAAAACGATTCATATTTAAATATGAATTCTGCGTGTCTCTGTGTTAATGAATGGCACAGACATGCGGTTTTGTTTACCCCTCGTACTGAAGCGTGAAAT
>NW_015555781.1:3739457-3751652 GCF_001515605.1 Sinocyclocheilus anshuiensis | reverse complement strand
GGAATAATCATACAATATTTCTTCAATGTTTAATTGTAATATTAAATCACCTTTATTTTCCAAAAAATAAAATGTGTTTAATTTTCATTACTTAAAAGATAGATTAAATTAATGTTTTATGCCTTAAAAAAATGTAAATACACAACACAGAATTTCTGAGCAAAAAAATCATAAGGCTATTGTAAGAATAAATGAAACTTGTTTTTATGCTTTCAAATAATTAGACCTGCTTAAACAGAATTTGGTAACAATAAAACATAAGGTTGGAAAAAATAAAACATTTCATAGGGCCCTAAATGTAATATTTGTTAAACTTTTAATAAATTTATGTTAAATTGTTTGTTTCATGATTTTAATTAATTAGACATGCTTTTTGATTAATAATTTAATTTAACCATTAAAAAGGAGTCCAGAATTTATTTTTTTTTTAAACCTAGGGGAAACTCTGACCTTGCTCTAATAAAATGTTTATTGACCCATGATTAACCCAAAACAAGAACAAATTTTGTATACATTTTTGTTTAATTTGTTCATTTTATCTTCTTTGTAACTCAAAATCCTGGAATTATATGTGTAATGTTTCCTGAAATTATTCTCTTTCAGTATTAAAATATTTTTCGTAAGGTTCTTGTGTGTGACTTTCATGACCCCTATTGGAAAATTACTAACTAGTGCCTGAAATGTTGCTTCTTCCATTTATAAAGCAGTTTCATTTCTCTTTTTGTGGCTAATGGTGACAGCTGCAGGCCCTCACCCTTGGTTTTGCAATATAACTTGTTTAGCAAGCAGACTCGGCAACAGTGTGTTGCTTTGTAAACATTCATTGCTTTCATTTCCCATTCCCTGCAGGTTTCCCATGAGTATACCTTAATTTACAGTTATTTAAGTTCTCCAGATATAGAGGTACCTTCTCAATATGGGTAAAGAAGCAGAAGGTGCAAACTGTTTCAATTCAGCTTCATGAACCAATTGAACAATGGAAATGACAGCAGATCAGCGGTCCGTGGGCGTGAGACTAGCCTTAGATGACTGCTGATGGATGTCTGTGATCAAGGTGTTGGTGTCTGGCTCACTCATTCAAATCATGCGGCATATCCTCAGCTTTGATTCATTGCGTCTGTACGATGACTCCACTTTCTCACAGGGAATAATATAAAGGAAATACAAAGGTAAGTAAATAAATAAAATAAAAAAAATCCACTTAAAGGCACAATATGTAATTTTCGCCGCTAGAGGGCACGTATTCAAAATAAACAAATAGACAAAGGCGTAGTTTGATGACGCCGTGACTGAGTGTGGAATCATGGGAGCTGTCCTCTTCATCCCCACAGCCGATGCAATCCGACGGGACTCGGGCAGAAATCATGTTCGCACACACAAGTGAGCACACTCCCACTCCCACCAGTATTTGTAAATATTAAGCCGCAAAACGACTATTTAAATATGAATTCTACATGTCTCTGTGTTAATGAATGGCGCAGACGCACGGTTTTGTGTACTACTTGTACTGAAGCGTGCGTGACACTTCCGGTGATATTAACGTCTGCCGTCTCACTAATGAGGACATAAATACATGAACAACATCTCCAGAACTGCTCTGAGAGTCACTTCATGAGCATTTGACCGTTTCATTTGAGTAAAACTATCCTCATATCACACAGAAATGTAAAGGTATTCATGGCAACCTGTCAAAATAAAAGTTCGGTTTAACTTGAAGGCATTGGCAGAAATATATTACTATTGTTCAGTAGAATGTACGTTATTATTAACAGGCTGCTACTACTACTACTAAAATTATTAAAACCTTATTTTAACGGAATAATCATACAATATTTCTTCAATGTTTTAATTGTAATATTAAATTACCTTTATTTTCCAAAAAATAAAATGTGTTTAATTTTCATTACTTAAAAGATAGATTAAATTAATGTTTTATGCCTTAAAAAAATGTAAATACACAACACAGAATTTCTGAGCAAAAAAATCATAAGGCTATTGTAAGAATAAATGAAACTTGTTTTTATGCTTTCAAATAATTAGACCTGCTTAAACAGAATTTGGTAACAATAAAACATAAGGTTGGAAAAAATAAAACATTTCATAGGGCCCTAAATGTAATATTTGTTAAACTTTTAATAAATTTATGTTAAATTGTTTGTTTCATGATTTTAATTAATTAGACATGCTTTTTGATTAATAATTTAATTTAACCATTAAAAAGGAGTCCAGAATTTATTTTTTTTTTAAACCTAGGGGAAACTCTGACCTTGCTCTAATAAAATGTTTATTGACCCATGATTAACCCAAAACAAGAACAAATTTTGTATACATTTTTGTTTAATTTGTTCATTTTATCTTCTTTGTAACTCAAAATCCTGGAATTATATGTGTAATGTTTCCTGAAATTATTCTCTTTCAGTATTAAAATATTTTTCGTAAGGTTCTTGTGTGTGACTTTCATGACCCCTATTGGAAAATTACTAACTAGTGCCTGAAATGTTGCTTCTTCCATTTATAAAGCAGTTTCATTTCTCTTTTTGTGGCTAATGGTGACAGCTGCAGGCCCTCACCCTTGGTTTTGCAATATAGCTTGTTTAGCAAGCAGACTCGGCAACAGTGTGTTGCTTTGTAAACATTCATTGCTTTCATTTCCCATTCCCTGCAGGTTTCCCATGAGTATACCTTAATTTACAGTTATTTAAGTTCTCCAGATATAGAGGTACCTTCTCAATATGGGTAAAGAAGCAGAAGGTGCAAACTGTTTCAATTCAGCTTCATGAACCAATTGAACAATGGAAATGACAGCAGATCAGCGGTCCGTGGGCGTGAGACTAGCCTTAGATGACTGCTGATGGATGTCTGTGATCAAGGTGTTGGTGTCTGGCTCACTCATTCAAATCATGCGCTCAGCTTTGAGCTTTGATTCATTGCGTCTGTACGATGACTCCACTTTCTCACAGGGAATAATATAAAGGAAGGTAAGTAGTAAGTAAATAAATAAAATAAAAAAAATCCACTTAAAGGCACAATATGTAATTTTCGCCGCTAGAGGGCACGCATAGTTTGATGATGCTGTGACTGAGTGTGGAATCATGGGAGTTGTCGTCTTCATCCCCACAGCCAATGCAATCCGACAGGACTCCGGCAGAAATCATGTTCATGGATGAGCTAATGATTTATTAAAGTAGTAGAATGAAGCAAGGTGAGGCTGAAAGCCGTCGAAGTAGAGCCCTGCATTTCAGCCTGGGGACTACGGGCCCGACTTTTTTACGCACCCTCGGGCTGGGCTTCGGGCCAATTTTCATGTCATAGTTCAGACGCTGGCCGGGCCTCGGGCCTGTGTTAGGCTTCTCCTTATTTTTATATTTTAGACATCCATCAATTAGTGATGAAAAAAATTGCCGCGCTGGTGGAAACAACACAAGACCGTGCTAGCGGCTCGAACTGTTATAGATTTTATTTTAGGCAAGTCCTGATGATTTGAGAAGGCTAAATTGATCAAACATACAGTAGGCTCGCTGTCTGCCGCTGGCCGCTTGGTCGTTACTTTAAAGAAACAAAAACTTATATTTAGCAAACAAAAAAGGCTCCAAAAGTTATTTTTAATTAACTTAATAAAAAAACGAAACGAAATATAATCACTTTGCTATTACATACAAAACTGAGCTATTTTAATAGCTGAAACAGTAGTATAAGCTGTTTTGGGAGAAGGGGAAAAAAAAGAGGGGCTAGGGCGATAATTCTGATTTGCTGTTGGACACGGCCAGGCTAGGGCCTGAGGGTCTCGGGCTAGGGCCTAAATTTGAGGCCAGTGCAGGGCTCTACATCAAAGCGAAACTAGGCCGCTGACCGAGTGTGACACATGGCTCGAAAGCAGCGGACCTTTTATTATGCCACAGTCGACTGCTTCCGCTCCTTCCGGTCGTGCGTATGTGGGAAAAGCTGTTTTATCATACTAGATACATTTGAAAGTTCTGTTATAATGCTACTCTGTGCGGTCGTCACCGGTCTATTAAAACGCACAAAATATTAAAGCTCTTTGGTGTTTCCATGTTTTCTACAAAACAAAACCGGAAATCGAGGGGTTATGACGTCATTGGCAGGCGACACAATGACACTATGGGCACGGTGCGTGTCTCTAGTTAAAATTGCTTATTTCTCTGGATTTAAACATTCTTCGAAACATTTGGGATAATGTAAGTACACAAGTCAGCAAAATATATAACACCGTTTTAGTGGTTTTTGGATATTTTAATTAAAAAAAATCTTACATATTGTGCGTTTAAGTGACTATGTTTCCTAAAACACAAGTATACTTCTAAAACGTGCACTTTATAATAATGTCTAAAGTTTCAAAAGTTTTACTGTAAAGTAACTATATTTTATTTTTTAGACAAACAAATGTAACCAGATTTCAAAGACAAGTAATTATGAGTTTACATATTACACAAAGATATACTTGAGTCAAAAGCACACTCTAAAGTTCAGCTAACTGCATTTAAGATATAGTAGATTTAAACTCTAATACATAAAGTGTGACAAATGTGGAGAATTAGAAAAAGTGAAACATATTATTGTTGAGTGTTCTGCATATGAAAGGGAGAGATTTCAATTAATTCAAGAATTAGGATGGCTGGGAGTTGATAATATTTCTTTAAAAGTATTGTTAGGAAATGGGTCGAGGCAATCAAGAGTGCAAGAAAATATGTTTAAATACCTGAAAAACGCAGGAACAATAGATAGGATCTAGTTTCTTTTCTTTTTTTTTTCTTTTCTTTTTTTTTCTCCTTTCTTTCCCTTCTGTATTTCTTTCTTCCAAATTTATGCACACTCCAGATCAGTAGGTGGCGGTAATGCACCTCTTTCGCTGGTTTGCCAAACCGCCATAAAACACCAGAAGAAGAAGAACTCTAATACATTTTCATCAAATTGCAATTAACGTGCAGTTAAGTGTCCGAAAACAATTCTTTTACAATAAATTATTTCTGTAACTAGTACCCTTTTCAAAAGTATGCTGAAGTGTACTTATTTTTCACAAGTGGTGACTCCTTCGTTCAATTCATTGTTCATTCCAGAAAAAAAAAAAAACAGGCCAACAACCATAGATCAGTTTGTAATGTTTTAAAATTAATTTAAAGGTGACTTTTATTTTGAAAAGCTGTGTGCCTGGCGGCCATCTTGGGTATTTCTAGAGGGTACTAGCACAGTTCACATTGTTGAAAGTGATACAGTAAACCACGCGAAGGGATCGATTAAAAGATCAAACTGGTGAGAATTGGCAATATTCTTAGTTTACGAAATCAAACCCACAACACAAATTATCTTACGTTGACATGAATGTAGCTGTATTAATCTTTCCCATTTTTATTGGCAATAAAGGTTTAACTAGTTAGTTAGCTTAGCAGCAATACAAATGCAATGGGTAAACTTTTTAGCGTAATAATTGTGTTTTTGCATACATTTGGCCGTTCACGGGACAGTTTAACCTCAGTCGTGTTTTCTGTGAGTCCTCAGTGTGCTGTGGATCTGGAGTTATTAATTCATAGTGTTCTGTCGTGACAGACCGGTTAAGTGCATCAGTCACGAATCGTGATTCACGAGCGCGCAGACTCGGAAGCCGCTTTAACGCTGTTGCAGTTGTGTGTAGTGACGGCGCTACACCGGGGCTAGGGGGGGGAGGGGGGTATAGCCCCGTCAGAATTTTGAATAGCCCCGGGTTAGCCCCCCTTGGAACGTCAGCCCTCAACCCCAAGCATGCCACATTCCTTCAAAAGGAGAGCTTTGTGCCCATGGCACAGCACTATGGAATCAGAGAGGACAATCTGCTGGCTGAGTTGCACCAAATGCGCCGGCTTTTGGAAAGAAAAAAAGAAAAGGGGGAAACAGTTAGCAGTGCACTGGAGTTATTATCCATGCTTAAACCTTACAAAGACTCCTTCGCGGACATTTATAAACTTTTACGCATATCTGTCACACTGCCAGTAACTTCCGCGTCATGTGAGCGCAGTTTTTCCTGCATGCGGCGTGTAAAAACATACCTGAGAAACAGAGTGGCAAACCCTCGACTCAGCAACCTTGCTTGCCTGTCCATTAGTGATGCGTGGATGGCGGTTATATCCGCGGGCGCTGCGGATAATCCGCGGGATCGGGTGCGGTTATCTAAATCAGACAAAAATACAGGTGCGGGCGGTTGGCGGGTGGATCATTTATTTGAAGCTGCGGATTCGGGTGACGTTTTAGCTCATCCGCGCATCACTACTGTCCATACACGCAGAAAGAACCAAGGCCCTGGATGTTCAGAAGATCGTAGACTAATTTGCGCTAAACCACGGCAACAGACGTATCGTCCTTCTGTAGGCTATATGCAATCCATTACATAGTCACTAAGGTTGTGATGTGGTGTTCGTTTTAATGTTTTATTTAAGTTTTAAGTATGCACAGTTCTGATTATGCATATAAATATGTATTGTGTTGTAAATGCTGAGCGCATGGATGCTGTCCTGTGCTGTTTGCACATCTCACACAGTAACCTCCGCGTCAGTGAACCGCGTGAGCGCAGTTTCCTGCATTAGGCTACATTTAATCCATTAATAATCACTGAGATTGTGATGTGGTGTTCGTTTTAATGTTTTATTTAAGTTTTAAGTATGCACAGTTCTGATTATGCATATGTATTGTGTTGTTAATGCTGAGCGCACGGGTGTTGTTTGCACATATCTCACACGGTAACCCAGTAGGGGTTCAATCTTCAACTGGCTGGCTGGCTGGCAGCTGTACGGGAATAATAATATTATTTTTTATTGTAGATCTGTTCATATGACTTTATTCTTTTACATATTCGATGTTTTATGGAGTGATATGGAACCCGTTCAGTTCGGAGCTGAAAGTGACTGGCTGCACTGAAGCGGCAGTAATCCACCAGTCGGGATCACGGTCATTTGAACACTTTATTTGTGATAAACCTCCCTAAAATGTCCACAGTTTAAAAGACTAGACTTATAATAATATATTAATAATCATAAAATAATATAGTTAATTGCAGAGACAGTGGTAGGGAACGCGTTAAACTCGGAGCGCTCTTGCGGCTGGCCGATTGAGCAGCCAGTGTGGGCTTTCTGCTTCGCATGCCGCCACTTTCAACGTCCAGGAAACCATGGAGAGAAGACAGCATTTACCCAGGACGGCTATTTCTTTATGAAGTAACTCTGACGTCATCAATATCATTTATTTTCTTAGCACCCCCACCTATTGGTCTAGCCCCCCCCTTAGCACCGGTAGAGAAAAAATTCTGGCGCAGTGCCTGGTTGTGTGTCAGCAGTTAGTCATCCGTGCCTGTCTGCACATACAAGCACATTTCTCACCGAGTCTTGGTTGATTCGTGTGTGTAAACATGCCATCTTCCCTTTGTCCTTGCAGGAAGTGTCTGGTGTTAAACTAACAGTGTGCCTGTGGTCCTGTTGATAATTCACGATCGCGCAGACTCAGAAGTCACTTTAATGCTGTTGCAGATGTGTGTCAGCAGCAATTAGTCATCATGTCTGTCTGCACTTGACCACATTTCTCATCGAGTCTTGGTTGGTTCGTGTGTGTGTGTGTAAACATGACATCTTCCCTTTGTTCTTGCAGGAAGTGTCTGGTGTTAAACTAATAGTGTGCCTGTGGTCCTGTTGATAGGAAGGGCTCAGCAGTGCCTGGGTGCCCAGGGAGCCACTGCCTGAGTCCCTAGAGGTAGACACCAAACCACAGGACATGAGTGCCGCCAAAGAAGGCCTGGTCATCTTCACGGCCAACTCCAACCCTTCCAGCAGAGAGCTGGGGAGGAGGATAGCCGAGTAAGTTGCTGCTGGAGGTCCAGTATAACATGCCAGTTATATTGGGTAGTTAGGAAAGAGTGGAAAGACATTTATTCTCCAAATGAGCAAATCTGAGCTAGAACAACTGTATTCTTTTGAGTGCTAGGTAACAACAAATCAAGTAAGTGCAAGTACACTACCATTCAAATTATGTACACTACCATTTTAAATTATGAAGTTTTTAACCCTTTAACTGTCACCCGTCCCCTCTGTGGGACGCCTAAGTTTACTTCACTATATTACAATTAAATCCTAATCTAATCATGACAAACTATATATAGTTGGAATGGTCTTTAAGTAGGCCTGTCGCGATAATTAACCGTCTTAATCGCGATTATTTGATCTAACCAACCGTGATTATTGTGTCTTTTATACGAGACAAGGGGGAGTCATACACCAAAAGAAACAGAAGAGCACCAGTTTGCTTTTCATGCACTGTATAGCCTATACAGGGCTCCAGACTCATTCTTCTCACTGGTTGCTCTTTTGCAACTAACTTTCTCAGCTGGTGGCACAAGCACACTTTCTCAGCTGGTCGCAATATTTATTTTTTTATTTATTTTTTTTGCGCTACAACATGGGATTATTCAGTGCATGCTGATATTTACTGAACCCTTAAATTAGTCAATTATATAATGAAAGCCATAAAAACAGACAATTAATCGTGATAATTGGCATAATCGGCAAAGCCCTAAAAAAGACAATTAATCGCAATAACCGTGACGAATGAAAGCCATAAAAACAGACAATTAATCGTGATAATTGGCATAATCGGCAAAGCCCTAAAACAGACAATTAATCGCAATGACCGTGACTATTTTTTAGACAATTAATCGTCAGCCAAATTTCATAATCGTGACAGCCCTAGGTCTAAGACTCCTAAATAGATATTTTACCAATGTTTTTGTTAAAAATCATGTAGGAAAAGTAATAAATTAATTTTTGACGAGTGCACCTCAAAAATCTACATCATAACAGGAGTTCTGACCTTTGTCAAAAAAAGTCTTCTTTGTTGCCTTTTTCTCTATCACACTTTAGAAATCATCAGAAATTATATATCAATTGAAAATTTGAAATCTCAAAATTCATCCTTTGAAACCCATTTTAAAACCAAACATTGCATTACCATGAAAATGGTACATCAATATCATGTTACAAAATGTTTTCGTTCATGAATTATACAAATTTAAGTTTGGATCGTGCACTTTCACATCTATGTTCAAAAATGTGAGTGACAGTTACGGGGTTAACAGACTTGACTTTCTTGTCATGCAAATCGCCGTGGTTTTAAGACTGACATGACATAGAAGAACAAAATAAAATAAAATTACGATTATTTTTAATTAAAAAAATGAATATTAATTAAAATAATTGGGCTTCATTTTCTTTATGTAAATTACATTTCTTATTTTTGTCTTTAGATTTTGTGGTGAAATATGATTTGGGACAACTGATATTTACGTCTTGTAACTTGTGTGTCAAATATGAAAGGTTTCTCTTGTGTATTTAACCTGTTATATTGCATCATATTGCTTTGAACTTATGTTCTTGTGCAGGCGGTTGGGTGTGGAGCTTGGAAAGGTGCAGGTCTATCAAGAAGCTAACAGAGGTGAAGGCCTGTTTTCTTTTCTACTTTCCATTATAAATATCTGTGTATCTTTTAATCTTCACCAGCGATGGCTGTGACCTCTGCTGTAGCAGTTGTTCATTCTTGGCGTGCCATGCTGGAGAGAGCAGACAAAACAGATTGGTGATCTGAGCGACTGTTGACTAATTAAACTGACAGTCTTTGTTTTGGGTCATGCTCGTGTATTCTGAAATGGAGATACGCTTGCACTCCCACATGCAGACACTCTGATGGAATTCTCCCAGCATTCCATGCACCGTTACGTCCTTGTGCAAACTTTTAAATAGCCAATCTGTTCTGTAAAGTGAAATGTTTACTGTGGACCAAAGAAACAATGAAAGTAACATTTCTTTTCCCACAGAAACACGGGTCCAAATTGAAGAGTCTGTGCGCAGCGAAGATGTTTTCATCATCCAAACTGTGTCCAAGTAAGAAGCCTTAAAGGGATACTCTATTCCAAAAGGAAAATTCTCTCTTCGTTTACTCACCCTCATGCCGTTCCAGATATATTTGACTTTCTTTCTTCAAATGAACACAAATAAAGATTTTTATATAGTGCAGGTGTAAGGGTCCCTCAAAGTTATGCTTCAAAAACACACAAAGAGAACACAATGCTAACCCATACGTTCAATCATGAACTCATATGACAGCCAAAAGCAACAACTTATAGTTAAAAGTTTGAAATATTAGTATTTATCTTACGTACACCTATCGTTTCGCAACTGGTTCATATGGATTACAGATTTGTTCATTTTGTGTGGTTTAAAGCATCAACTTTGGCCATCCCATAGACTTGCATTATATGGGCTCATAGAGATGGATTATTTTTCTAAAAATCTTTCTTTGTGTTCATCTGAAGAAAGTAAGTCATATAGCTTACATTTGGAACGTCACGAGTAATTAATTCCTCTTGTTATGTAAAAGCACTTCAATTTGCAAATAAGACATAACAATAACAATGTAATTTAGATTTATGTTCACAGCAGAATTATGCAAATCAGGCAGATTAACCCTCAGTTTGACATTAATACTGATGTTAAATGCGCAAATCTCCATGTATGCAAATGAGGTTTTAAGTCTTTAAAACTTTTCTTCTTCTTCATCTGCAGGGATGTTAACACCACCATCATGGAGCTGCTCATTATGGTGTATGCCTGCAGGACATCCTGTGCCCGAAACATCATCGGCGTCATTCCCTATTTCCCCTACAGCAAACAGTGCAAAATGAGGAAGAGAGGCTCCATCGTCTCTAAACTACTTGCCTCAATGATGTGTAAAGCAGGTAAATGAGTCCATCCGAGACTTAATCGTCCCTTCATTTTTGGTTTATAAGGATATTGTCCAATTATAGTCCTCCAACTCATTTGTTTTGTCTGGTGGTTCTGTTCATTGTGGCTTTGAGCAGGTCTGACTCATCTCATTACTATGGATTTGCATCAAAAGGAAATCCAGGGTTTCTTCAACATTCCAGTGGACAATCTCCGGGCCTCACCATTCCTGCTGCAGTACATCCAGGAAGAAGTAGGTCTTTGCATAACGCATGTGTGGATCTCATTTGCATAAGATCTGGATTTCCTGTTGACAGTTTTCTTCCTGTTTGTCTTCTCAAAGCTTTCAGTTTGAATTATAAGGCAGTCTATGCTTCACTTTATGAATGTCACCAATTACGTTTGTTAAAAAATAGAAAGCAGGACAGAAACTAGATTTAACTGACGTTGATATTTCTCTGCATAAATTACTCCACTCAAGATTATGCATTCATTTTTTATTCATGATCATTTTCTCTCTTGCTCTGATGGAAGGCCATCTGCATTAGTTAGTAATGAACTGTGACTGTATGTGAGTGTGTGTTATATAAGTGTATATGCCTACCTCTTATTTAAGATTTTTAAATTATGTGTGCATATTTTTTTATTATTAATTAATTTTTTTCTGTATACAGATTCCTGACTACAGAAATGCTGTAATTGTGGCCAAATCTCCAGCATCAGCCAAAAGGTGAAATCAAATCTTACTTTTGCGTGTCATGTCAGTAGGGCTTTCACGATTAATCAAATGTGATTGTCATGCGCATCTCATCAGTAAAGCTGGTTCTGTGATTAGTAGTAAATCTCCAGCACGTACTTTCAGATGGAGCAGCATTTACTACACAGAGCCGTAGTTCACTGACAAGCTATGCAAAATCGCGTTCATAATCGCAGATGATTTAATCGCGCGATAATGAAATCATTCTGCGATCATGAAAGCTGTTTGCGTAGCTTGTCAGTGAACTACGGCTCTGTGTAGTAAATGCTGCTCCATCTGAAAGCACGTGAAAATACCACATTTAATAACATGTTTTTACTCCAACTCACTTCATAACGTCAGTCGAGTGTTTGAAATAAATCCTTCGGTGAGATGATGTGGCTTCTTACACAGAATAAGGCACGCAACATATTTCATAGTATTCTGAGCAGCGATAAAGGCTATGTCGATTAGCATTGCATTATTATATACTTTATCATAATATAAATTATAAGACGAACTCAGATAAACCATATATTGTCGTAGTCGTGTGTTTATTAGTCACGTTGAATCAATGAAAGCTGTTAAATCTTCTGTTTATTCAGCAACCTATAGGGATTTCCTGGGTTTCTTCTGCGGGGTGTATTTGGAGTTTCCGCGCGAGAGCGCCCTCTGGCCTTCGGATGGAGATTTACTGCTGATCACAGAACT
>NW_015555781.1:3718870-3739343 GCF_001515605.1 Sinocyclocheilus anshuiensis | reverse complement strand
GACAATCGCAGCTTCTGCCTAATCGCGATTTATCGCCTTTGCGATTTAATTTCGATTAATTGTGCAGCCCTACATGTCAGTAGTTTAGCTATGTTGACTGAAACAAAAGTAGTAAAAGATCCACAGACCTAAGGAATAGATACTTGAAGGAATGATTTACTAGTCAAGTGTCCATTCTGTAGTGAGAATATAATATTAAAATACCTTTGCAACTTGACCTATTATCCTTTCCCACCAAATTCCTCACCGAGATCTCTGTATGCATTGGGTGGCGCTGTGTAAACATGATGTTGAGTTGGTGAGAGATGTTGATGTGAGCTTTTAGATGCTTCCAACTGTCAGTATTTCAGTTCTTACTGGTATACAGTGGGTATAGAAAAGAATCATCACCCTTTAAAATAATCACATTGTGTTGCTTTGCAGCCTGAAATGCCTGTCCAAGTAACCCCCCAAAAAAAAACAAGACTTTGTAAAAGAGCATAATAGGACCCCTTTGAAGGGGATGGGGGGTGATTCTTTTTACGCACTGTATTTGTTTTGTTTTTTTCAGTCATGCATCCCACAGGATAAAATTCTCCTTCAAGTTTGAAAGTAAATGAGAAACTTCGTGAGAATTGCACTTATCAGATGGTTATCGGTATTCTTGTGCCGGCAGAGTATGTTTTCTCTACAGACGGCATGGTAGGCCGTTGGTTTGAAAAAAGACTGACACTAAAACTGCAGTGGCCTTTATGTAGACACAGAGTGTGTATGTGTGTGTTGCCCTGATGGCAGCAGCGTGCTTTTCTAGAGTAAACTGATTGTACTTGTCTATGTAAACCAAGTGTAAATGTGTTGTTTTCATTAGCGTAGGTTGATACAGTTAGATAATTTTTAAATCATTTTTGATGTAGCATTTGCAAATAAAACATTCATACATGTATTCAGATTTCTAAATATAAATTTCAGGTGAATACTTATTTTTCAACAAATACTTATTTTAATTTCAGTTGTTAATGTGAAATTGTTTTATGTAAGACAGTGGTTCTCAACTTCCAGGGGTTCCCAAAGTCTTCAAATTATTTACATTTATTTTTATTAACAAAATCTTAATCTTAAATAAAACAGTAAGGTTACATTTGTAAACTATATTTAATGCATTAACTAACATCAAATAACAATGAGCAATACATTGTTACAGTATTTTTACAGTCTTTGTTAACGTTAATTAATAAAAATACAATTGTTCATTGTTAGTCCATGTTAGCTCAGGTCCATTAAATAACATTAATAGATATAACATTTGATTTGAATCATGTATTAGTAAATGTTGGAATCAATCAACATTTAACTAAGATTAATAAATGCTTTAGAAGTATTTTTCAATGCTAATTAATTTAGTTATCTACTGTTAACAAATGAAACATTATTGTAAAGTGTTACAAAAAAGAAAAAACTAAAACAGATTAGATATTGAAGGCTTTTGAAAACTGTCTTGGACAAAGGTGTGCCTCGGAACAGTTGAGAACCACTGATTACTTGGAACTGCGCCTTCCTCTCTGATTAACAGGATTTAGAGTAATGTTTTCAGCAGAATGCAGATGTATACAGATACACAGCATCTTAAATGACCTTTGTCAGATGCTCTCACTAATGTTCTAGTTAGTGTTAGTTCTCTAATTTTGATTGTGCAACCAGATTGATGTGGGGTTGTGGGTGTCAAAACAGCTCCATGGAGCCACATGGCAAAAACACTGAAAATAAGTTCTTTATCTGTACTTTCACAGGGCCCAGTCGTTTGCTGAAAGGTTGCGGCTGGGCATCGCTGTGATCCACGGTGAAGCCCAGGACGCTGAATCTGACCTGGTGGATGGACGTCATTCCCCTCCCGCTGTCAAAAACATCGGCGCCATCCATCCAAGCCTAGAGATACCATGTAAGAATCTCATCTCAGAGAGCTCACTCAGTCTGATTTATTGTTTTCCATCCTATTCCCTATTATCTTTTTTTTTTCTTGTACAGTGCTAATTCCCAAAGAAAAACCCCCAATAACTGTGGTCGGAGATGTAGGTGGACGAATTGCCATCATAGTGGTGAGTTCAAGATGATTTGAATGTCTTCAGGACAGTGTTATTTTAGTATCACTGATGTACTAGTATAGTTTTTGTTAATACTTTGAATTAGATTTTATTTTCTTTCTTTTCTTTTTTTTTGTAATTTTGTTGTGTTTGTTCAATTTTTATTATTTTTTTTGTAGTTAGTTACATTTCAGTTATTTTAGTACGTTAGTTTAAACTAAATGAGAAATGTTGCCAACTATATATTTTTACATTTTTATTTTAAGTAAAAAAAAATTTCAAATGTTTTTTTTATGGTTCTAGTTTTAGTTAATAATAGCTTTGTTCAAGGTGCTATTTTAAAATCATCCCTCTTCTAATCCGTTTATTTTATTTTATTTTTTAAAGGATGACATCATTGACGATGTTGACAGTTTTCTAGCAGCAGCCGAAACACTGAAAGAAAGAGGCGCTTACAAGATCTTTGTCATGGCTACACATGGAATCCTCTCCTCAGATGCCCCTCGGCTAATAGAGGAGTCTGCCATAGATGAGGTCATCAAAGCTTCATTTTAATTTGAGGTTCAGAATTATGAGTTTTTTCCACGAGTACTGATTTTGTGATGTCTTTCTATACAGGTGGTTGTCACCAACACCATTCCACACGAGATCCAAAAACTCCAGTGTCCCAAGATCAAGACAGTGGATATCAGCATGATCCTGTCAGAAGCCATTCACCGCATCCACAATGGAGAATCCATGTCTTACCTGTTCCGTAATATTGGCATGGATGACTAACAGGCTCTTGTACAGTCAGTCATATCGTGCGCAGAGGTCAAGACATTTTCTGTCCCTATTGTATCATTACCAGTTTTTCCTTTAACTCCATAACTCCTTCTCCTTGTTGTATGTGTTATATTTTGAAAAAATAACTGCGCTCAAAGAACCAGGATGTTCTGTAATGCTTTGTGAGTTCAGTGCCCTAAAATGCTGATGTTCAGAGGATTGAAGTGCTGGGATACTCCACCTCTTGATCAGAAATATTGGCACTTTTATTTAAGCTTTGAAGTACCAGATTTAAAAGAAAAGAAGGACCACTGGATGTTAAAATTATGTCTTCAGTTCTTTTAATCGTAGATCTGCTCTATTTGCCTTTTTATTTTTATTTATTTTTTTATTTAATTATTAGAGAATGAACAACTCCATTGTGTGGCCAACAATGACAAAATGTTACCATAAATGAAATCTATGCTGTGACATATCAGTGTCAGTGCCTCATGACTTTGTGCAATTATTGTGCCACTAGTTTCTGTGTATTTGTGTAGTAATGCTGGGTAGTACTGATGTTTAAATCAATAATTATTTTGTTCGAAGCAAATTAGATGCAAGGTACATTTTTAGACTTCAATATAGCACGTAAAATCTATAAAGCTTAATGTACTTGATTGAATGTGTTTTCCTGCTAGATTCTTCTACTAACACTTCAACATGAGTTTATATTTATTTTTGCCAATAACAGGATTATGGAAGTATCTTTGCCTCATAAATGTGGTCATAGTGGCCAGAGTTTCTAAATATCTTGCCTCTGAGAACTTGACTTGTCAATTACCAAATGAAATGCAGGGTTTTTGTTATGTAACTAATATTTCAGACTTTTGTATTTATTGACAGCACTTGATGACAATGAATAAACGATTTAAAGACTAACTGATATCATACGTGTGCATTGTTTAATTAATGATCCTCCCTTTTCTTGGGCCGGCTAAGATTAGATTGACAACCATGTTGTCAGAACTAGGTTTCCCAGTTGTACCATGCTAGCCATGCCATTTTAGACTTAATGCACATGCTGTTCACTGGATTTGAGATCTTTGTAATGTTGGATGAGCGAAGTTTACTTCAAAGTTCACCAAAATAATTAGCCAACAGAGGGCAGTCAACACTTCACAGAACCCCCTGTCCACCTCTACAGTATGTTAGCAACACCAAGGTCAGGAGTACACAAACTATATAAGTTTATTAGCCTTAGAGAAAATCCTCTCCCAAATGCATAAATTATGCTGGGGAATTTGATTGGCAGTTCCCTAATCTAGTGTTAACTTAGATTTGCATACTGTTCTCAAACGGTTTCGTCAGAGTAAAGGAAAATAAAAGAGTGAGGTTTTTAACGTTTATTAAAAGATATTCCATACAGTTCTATTCATTTCATTAAATGGCACAGATAAACTGCAGTGAGTTAGAAACTCAAGACTTTTTCTGTTTGCATAATGATTCTATAACCCTGAGGGCAGAAAATACTTCTGACATGGATATGGCAAAGACTGCTTCAGCAAAAAGTTCTGTGATGGAAAGTACCACTCTACAAAGCTTAAGATGTATGACCTACGAAATCTTGCTGCTAGTTTCACAAGTTAAAATCCTCTACTATTTCTTCTTTTCCTGCAAATACTTCTTATAAAGATATTTTTAACTGAAGCGGGGCAGCAAACGATTGTTCTCTATGTCTGTATTTAGTACATGGCCAGTCTTGTGTTGCCCACAAATGCTTGCTCAGACCTAACTTTAAAGGGATTGTTCATCCAAAAATGAAAATTCTGCTATTATTTACTCACCCTCATGTTATTACAAACCTGTATGACTTTATACATTCTGTGGAATATAAAAGGTTAAATATTGAAAAATATCTGTGATTGCACTGTTAATTTAAACATGATTGTGGGTGAATTATCACTTTAAGGGAATCAAAACTGTATAGTTAGGAAAACGAAATGTAACTGCATGTCACTGTGCATAGTGAAGCGCACATTAAACTGCCTGGAACACATTATGATCATGAACAATTATAAGTGTTCTTATTTTGGGTGTACGGTATGGTGATGCTCTTCTTTATGAAATTACATTTCAAATGGGCCCATTGACACTTGAATTTGCTTGCTGCTGCTGATATGACCATTATTTGCCTGCTCTGAAAGCATAAAACTTACACAGACATTACTGGAAGGACATTTAGATCACTAATCTAACTTCCATGTAAATCACCCAGCACTTCCTAGATCTTTGAGTGAGTGAAGTGGCCAAGTATGGTGACCCATACTCGGAATTTGTGCTCTGCATTTAACCCATCCAAGTGCACACACCCACCGTGAACACACACCCGGAGCAGTGGCCATATTGCTGTGGTGCCCGGGGAACAGTTGGGGGTTCGGTGCCTTGCTGAAGGGTCTCACCTCAGTCGTGGTATTGAGGGTGGAAGAGAGCGCTGATTATTCACTCCCCACACCGACAATTCCTGCCGGACCTGAGACTCGACCCCGCAACCTTCGGGTTACAAGTCCGACTGCCCCACAGTCGTGGTCTGTAACACTATAGTATGCCTAAAGAGAGACGAGCTGTCAAAAGAAGCAAATTAGTGAGAAAATAATTTTAAGACTGCCTGAAATTAAAGTTAAAATCAGTCAATGTCAGTCTAAACTATTATTCACTTCTTCTGTTGAATGTTAATTTGTTTACAACAAGAAGGTCTATATTACCTGGAGAAAGCTATCTGTTAGAATTAGCATCCTATTCATCTCAATAGTAGTTGCGTGTTTAGTTCAGAGGCCAGTTAGATAAAATACTTAGACTAGTCTTACAAGTTTGTCATTGAATTTTTTTTCTTTAAGATTGGTCATTTTATTTTATAAGTTGGTTACATAAAACTTAAATCGGTCTAATATGAACCCGAAAAATAAAACTCATTACCCTACACTAGTCACACTAGTTCTTAACACAGAGGCTAAGTTTATGCAGCTGGCCCCAGAACACCATCAGAAATAGGTATGTGATTGGAATTCTGCCATATTTACAGACCTGGACACAACTCTTTCACTTGACCCGTGAACGATATGTGATTAATTCTGGAATCACATCCTGACAAAGATGATTAGCTGAAGACACCACAAGATCACTCACAGTCCCAAGCCACTTAAAAATAACTTAAAAAGTAGCCAGACTGAGTGCGGGTTTGGTGTGTGATTAGGTTAAATTCTGTTTGAAGTTGTTCCGATAAGTAGCAACAATGGTAAAACATCTTTATATAATAAAAAAGGAGAATAAAGTACACCTGTAATCAAGTGAAGTATGGAAGGTCTATTTTAATAATTCAATAAATGTAATTTTACAAGCATACAGTCTAGTCTTTGAGTGTCTGACCTTCATCTAAATGAGTGGACAGCACCCATGTCCAGTGTTTTCTTTAGTATACCATTTAGCCTAAGTCAACCCATAAAAGAATCGGGAAATAATGTGTTAGGCAAATGGTGAACTGTGACGATTTAATGAGACCCATAATTGATCATTTACATCAAGCTGAATGGAAAAATGAATAATTTACATATTAATAGCTTTAAGGACAATCATAAAGCTTTATCGAAAAGTCTGTGCCTGCAATTTACATAAACATTAGGTTTAGAAAAACCTATTTGTATTGGGAATCCTATGTTAACTTTCTGCTGGCTAATTGGAAGAAATAAAGCATAGTTTTATGTGAGATCAACTCACATAGTTCAATAAGAGTCCAATAAAAATATTAAATACTAAAATAATCCAGTGGCCTTCAGTATACAACAGTTTGTTGCATTGTACTATTTGCTTGGCGGAGACCCTTTAATCGCCTGCTTCTTTACTTGTGCTGGACAGGAAATCCCAGAAGAACAACAACTATACTTTGTTAGGGACGCAGAACGTTTCCTGGAAACGTTTGGCTGGTCTGACTGCCCGATCTTAGGTGCAGTCAGCTGGACCTGTGGCAGTTTTAAGGGAGAGGTGGGACCATTTGGTGTAGGCACTGTGCAAGGGGGTCTCTGGAGAATTTGTGTTGACCTAACTGGAGCAACTCTTCCTGGGGACAGTTTTTCAGGAGATGGAGGTGATGTAACGCTAGGCTTATTCTGCCCCAGTGGTTTTCCAAGTGGGTGTCTATGCATGCCAGCTTTAGGAGCTCGAAGCCCAAATGAGCGATTGCTAGTGTCTGCTTTGCTGATGGGCAACTTAGTTAACCCTCCTCTAGCTTGAATAGGAATTCTGGATGATGCTTGACGTGGTTGCTAGGATGAAAAACAGAACATTAATTAATTATATTTTTCTTAATCCAGTTCTCCAAATTGTTTTCAAACTAGTTAGTACTTGGTAGTACAGTAAGATATTCTTACCTTCCTAACCAGACACTCCAGCTTGGGTTTTGCCTCTGGCAGGTTCTTGTTCATCTGATTTGTACAAATATGTTCCCCTTCTTGTTTCTCATCAGTCAGAGCTGTCGGGTGACATGTTTCCTTTCTATGCCTACTGTAAACATCATGACCCAGCTTATTCTCTTTAGATTTTCTATCATTTATAGTCTTTGGTTCTATAGGCTTAGTTTTGCTCATCTTTGTTTCTTTGCTCAGTGCAGCTCTTGGTCTTACGGGATCAGAATTGTTCAACTCTGTCTCTTGGAAGTCAGAATCCTCTAATATCAGCAGCTCAATGGTTTCAAACTGTTCAGGCAGTTTCTCTTGAGGATTGTGCTCCTCAGATTTTCTCTTTAGCACTGCTGGACTGACCTCATCGTTCTGCAGTTTTAAATGCTCATTCACATGCTCTTCAGATTTCAGGTTGAGTGGATGATCTGATCCAGAATCTAAATCAGTCAATGGGTTTTGCAGTTCCTCACTCTTAGGCAACTCTATGGACTTTGTTACCTTGGTCTTCTCTGGAATTACAGGAGTTACATCAGTTTTATCTTGCAGTACTGAGCTCCTAAATTCACTGTCTGTTGCCAACTGTGGGATAGCATTTACTTCTGAAGCTTTGACCATTAAATCTGGACTTTCCCCAGACTGTGAGTCCTGTAGTGGCGGTTGAAGTCTCTGAGTAATAGTCTCAGCTAACTGAATAGATTGTCCCTTACATATTGAATCTAGACTTACCTCAGGTTGTATGTCCTGCAGTGGTGGTTTTGCAGTTTTCTCAGCTAACTTTGCAGATTGTCCCTCACACTTTACATCTTGACTTACTTGAGACTCTAAGTCCTGTAGTTGTGGTTCTGAATCTTTCTCAGCTAACAGTACAGACTTTTCCTCACATAATACATCCAGACTTTCATCAAGTTGTATGTCCTGTAGTGGTTCTTTTTTAGGTTGCTCAGATGCTAAATCTGGACTTACCTTAAGTTGTAAGTCTTGCATTGGTGCTTTTTCAACTTTCTCAGCTAATTCTACAGAGTCTTCCTTGGACTGTATCTTTAAAACCTTCAGAGATGCACTTATCTCATGCTCTTGCAAAAAGTTACTCATCAATTTGTTCTCTACTACTGGCTCTGATGTAACTTCAGACTCTTGTAGTTGTCTGTTAACTTTCTCATCCAGTTGAGTTTGGGCATTATCTTCAGACTTTAAAACTGCCTGGTGATTGTCAGCTGTCATCTCTAGTATGTGTTGAAATTTGAGCTGCTCCTGTCCAAAATGCATTTTAGGCTCATCATTTTCTTTTGTGTTCTGACCGCTGAGCTCAGATAGTTTCTCATTTTCCAGGACAGGCTTCAGTACTTGTAGTCGTTCATTCAGACTTAATGTCTCCACTGAGCTTGGTTTCACTTCATGATCTATACCATCAATTTCTGACTTCAAACTCACTGTATCACTGCTCTCAAAGTATTCATCTGAAGTTGAAGATAAGTTGAAGCAACCATTAGGAATCTGTGAGAAATAGCAGGTTTCACTATCTTTGACTGGTAGTTTACTATCATTTATTATGGTACCTTTGTCTCTTTTTTGAGCAAAGGTGGTTTTCGAAGTTGCAGCTGTTGTTTTGAAGTCTGCAGATAAGAAATTGAAAACAATACTGCAATATGTTTTTAAAAGTTTTGGAATAAACAAGGTCTGTTTATTATCCAAATCTGTACTCTCTTGAGCTGGGGATGAATTTGAACAAGGAACTTCCTGCTCTTGTTGATCATTTTTGATTGAATTATGCAAAGATTCTGGTGTATTTTTAGGCAGAAAGACATCTCCTACAGACCTAAAGTCAGCCACAGGGCTAAAACACTCATAGAATTCATCAGACAATGAAGAGATGCTGGAGTCACAGTTAGACGCCTGTGTACCATTCCAGCCATTTTGGTTTGTGTCTGGTTTTGTATCTCTATGGTCATGAGTGGCAACATCATTTATGACTTGGTCATCTTGGCTTTGCTTAACAGAAGGGGTTTCTGAGATTGCAAATGATTCATGATGACTTTTGTTGGACAACGCTGATGATGATGATTTCAAATCAAGATCCTCTGAGGTTTGGGCAGGACATTTTAGAGGTTGTAGAGTATCCAGAGCTTGCTTTGTATCTGTCTCATCTTGAGCGAAAGATAAAATTCTATTGGGAAAGTCTTTTTCCATATTTATGTTTTTTCTCTGCAAAGATATAGAGTCCAGCTCTTTTTCCATCACACATAGTTCCTCTTTATGTACTTTATTACAGGCAAGCACATGCACTGTTTCCGGCTTCTCCAAAGGTGAGATAAGATTCTCACTCTGGCTGCTTCTTTGATGTTGATTTTGATCAAAATACTTCTGCGCTTCACCTGATGTTTGCTTCTGAACTGGAGCTTCAGGATCAGAGGGAGTTTGGGATATGGGTCCAGGACAATCCCTCAGAGATAAAGACTCCTTTGGCTCATGAAGAGGATTCTTGAATCGGATGGCTTGAGACACTTCAAAGAGTTCTGAACGCATTAGGTGAGCTTGCAGTGGCTTGTTGGAGTCTCTTATGTTAATAAAACCAATGACATCACTCGGCGGGTCAGGATCGGGCCAGGTCGGCACATAATTGATCATGTTTGCCTTTTCCAGGTTGAGCAGTCCCGGGTGAACCGGTGGCACCACTGGTGTGTCTTTAATTTGTTTGATGACTTCTGTCAGATTCTTGGAAGTGCTGTTCTTGGCTCTTGTCTGGTCAGATACAGGTCCGTTGGTAGTGAAAGCGCAGTTGGAGACAAGAGTGTATTTTGGGTTAATACGCTTGAGTGCTGTGGTGGCGGAGGGAAGTAGAGTGGATACTGCTTGAGGGAGGAACTCAGGTTCAGGCTCACTGCTTAGATTAATCTTGCTCAGACACACTCCATTAGACATCACATACATGTCCTGAAACAATGAGTCAAATGTGTCGACTGCTTGGCCAGTGAGAACCGTGATGAGATTTCTGTCCAGTCTAGAGGCAGACCATGTGAAACTGAAAGTAACGAACACATTGTTAATTGTAATAATTACTTTAATTAATGCATTTATGGATGTATTTAGAATGTACTAGAATCAATAATTAGGTTGAGCCTAATCTTGTAAAACTGGGTTGACCAGACTTACCTATATGACCCTGAGACTGCTTTGTCTCCATCAATAAACATGAACTTCTGGCTTTGGTTTCCACACACTCTCTTTGAGGATCGACTGAAAAATTCTGCCCCTCTGATGCTGCGCACTCTCATGTTCTGATGGAAAAACAAAGTTTAATATGTTTAACTAATGTGTGGATGAAAAAAAGAGATGATTCTTTCCTGCCTGGAGGAATGAGAAACCAATTAAATTTATCTATCAACAGGGTTTTATGTGTACCAAGAGAGTTAATTGACAGGATTAATAACCAAAGATGACCTATTAAGAGTCTGCAAATGCCTTTTATTTTTAAGACATCGATTCTGACACACTCTGTTTATGCCAGTGAACCTGGCCCAGCAAAGCGGGTGACTTGAGTTCATCAATAATAGTCTATTAGTATACTATCATTAGAAAGTAACCACATCATATGTCACATATATATGTTTTCACACATTTGTGCATTGATGGTAATCTGAAACTACACTGCTCTGAGCCTGTTGTGGTCATCCAGTCTTAATCACTATTCACACATATTCAGTATTTAGATTATCTTTTTGTGGGGAACCAGAGCTGTTTACCATCCACCAAGTTTCTGTGGTGCCTTTAGGTGATACACAGACAGAAGCTAATATCTCTATTCAGGTCAAGTGATTATAAAGTTCTATAATCTAAATTTATTGTAGTAAATACACTTCTAATATTTTATAGATTTGTAAAAAAAAAAAACGTTTTTTATTGTATATAAACACTACATGCATTTAATTTCTTTCTAACAAATCCCTTGCCATCACTGATAGGGTTTAAGATTCTATGCCATTTCAAAAATGTGTTGCAAAACTATCTATCATCAGCAGAACTCTGTTTCTGTCTCTAAACAAAAGTGACAAGAGTCTTAAGTGCTCACAGTTGCCTCAGGATGTTTGGAAAATTAGACTTTCTGATTTGGAGTACTGCATGTTCGAAAAGTTCTCTCTCAGTAAATTGCTTCTGCTCATTATACTGCAGGCTTTTAATAACCTGATGGTTCTTTTCTGCTAATAAATCATCTTAAATTGCAAATCAAATTAGTTTATAGTATTAATTGTGACATGCCTTTAGGTGTCCAGTGTGCATGCCTGCTTTCTCACACATTCTCAGGAAGTGCTTCACTCCGGTGGTCTCCAACATAATGTACACAGAAACCTTCCGCTTGTAGCTTGCATCCAGGAGATCTTTGAAAATGTCAATATCTGTGAACAAGTCCATGACAATTGCAATAACCTGCAAAGGTACAGGTATTAATGAAAACACAAGAACTTGGTAGCAAACAAAACTGTGATATCTGTCAAAAACATACTGACAATGATAATGCATGTAAATAAAACTGTGCACACAGATGAAAAAAATTGGTCATCCTTGAAAAACGAATTCCAAGTAATTAGAACGGCAGATCTGGAAAAGTGCATTGTACAATGTGAGGACTATTCAAACAAATATGTGTGTGTGGGGGTAATATAATTTCAATTTACAAATTATATTATCAGCATAATAATTTGTGTGCATCAAACAATCCACAGAATTCGAAAGGGTCTTTTACTTTTATGCAGCAGTATTCAAGCTGTATGAACTTTTTGAAAAACCTGATGATCATTTCCTCCAGCATGATTAAAACATTTTCAAAAGAGGATTTTGAGCTTCAATGGAAGAGATCTGATCTTTTGTAAGGTCCATGATATTTAATTTACATTTTTCAAGATCTGAAAACTTTCATGTTTTAATTAGTTTATTTAAATTATATGTATAATATAAAAAAAAAAGAAAAGAATTATAGGCATCTATATATTTTCCCATTTTACTTTCTAATTCTAAAAGTCCAAAGTTCCAGCAGTGCCCAGCCCTACACTCTCAGAAAAAAAGGTACAAAAGCTGTCACTAATATATGTACCTTTAAGGTACTAATATGTGTCCTTTAGGGGTAAATAAGGCAGTGTAGACTGTTCTTATAGTGTAGACTGTTTTATGAGCTTGAGAACACGTGCAGCTCTCTACACACGACTAAGGACTGGTCTGTCTTATTCACCAGAGGTGAGTTACGACAAAAATCACAAAATCCTAATAATATACATTCATTCCCTACCTTTTGTGCTTGGGAGATCATTTTTCTAACGACCTCTTTAATATGTGACTGACCCTCATAAGGAGGCTGAGTGTACACTTGAACACGAGTCACTCCGCGGTAGGACGCCCGGTCCGGCCACCCGATGTCCAGCAGTGGGATCGAGCGGTCCGAGCGGTCAGGCCAGTACTGAAGGGAAATCTCTTCCCCATCACTGTCTCCGAGCAGTTCAGCATTATAGTCAGGGGAACCCGGGCTATACACCTCCACAGTGTTGAGAATGCTCTCAAGTTCAAGGTCTGATAGAAAGCAGCGGATGTTGTTTGTTTGGATGTAGTCCTCATAGGCGTCCTGTCCGTCATGTATGAGTGTTTCCAGTGTGAGTCTCTGCTCCTCGCTGTAGAAGAACCCTGGCTTGGACTCGTTGGTGCGCAAGTTGATGTGATTGTCATCAAGGCACTGAACCTGTGACAGTGCCATTACTTGAGCTCAGCGGTATTTTTTAACAGCATTCAAATGGATTTGCGTATAATTGTCAAGTTTAGTTCAACTATTTTAACCGACAAGCTATTATACACAAAAGACACACGCGTACAGTGTAAGATCCGGTTGACTCGCTCCTGCTCATCAGTTAATCCTGTCAAGAGTAGCCTACTACAGTAGTGTGTGTGTGTTCACGCACAGATGCAAGAGCAGGTAAACATGCACACCTCAATCACGTGACTCTCTATCACCTAATGTTAAGAGAAACCCAGCAAACTTTACGGTGTTATTCAGTGTGAGTATATACGCCGTTTAGTAGTGGGGACGTTTTGAAAGCCAGTTTGAAGGTAAATGAGCAGATATTTCGTGCTAGACGTTTAAATTATGTATAAGTTAATGCATAATACTTCATTTTAGAATTGTTTCGTTTTGTAATGGTGAAAAATGACCCAGAAAGGCGGTGTTTTAGCATTTCAGAGCTCACTGCTCTAAAACCTGTGGTTTTAAAAACATTGAAGAAGTAGATATTAAACAGCTGTCAATACATACTTATCAAGAAAGTAATTAGTATTTGGATTCTAATATGTGTTAAAGGCACAATATGTAAGATTTTTTTTTATTAAAATATCCAAAAACCACTAGAACAGTGTTATATATTTTGCTGACTTGTGTACTTACATTATCCCAAATGTTTCGAAGAATGTTTAAATCCAGAGAAATAAGCAATTTTAACTAGTGACACGCACCGTGTCCATAGTGTCATTGTGTCGCCTGCCAATGACGTCATAACCCCTCGTTTAATATGTTGTGCGTTTTAATAGACCGGTGACGACCACACAGAGTAGCATTATAACAGAACTTTCAAATGTATCTAGTATGATAAAACAGCGCTGCTTTTTTCCCCCACATACGCACGACCGGAAGGAGCGGAAGTGGTCGACTGTGGCATAATAAAAGCTCCGCTGCTTTCGAGCCGTGTGTCGCGCTCGTTCAGCGGCCTCGTTTCGCTTTGACGGCTTTCAGCCTCACCCTGCTTCATTCTACTACGTTAATAAATCATAAGCTCATCCATGAACATGATTTCTGCCCGAGTCCCGTCGGATTGCTTCGGCTGTGGGGATGAAGAGGACAGCTCCCATGATTCCACACTCAGTCACGGCGTCATCAAACTACGCCTTTGTCTGTTTGTTTATTTTGAATACGCGCCCTCTAGCAGTGAAAAGTTACATATTGTGCCTTTAATTGTGATATGTAACAGTTTTTTTTACATTTTCTTAAAAGTTCCTAAAAGTGTCCAACAGCCACATGAAGTCTTTTGAATTAGACAACTTTTTTTTTTTTTAAAGAACCAACCACAAAAATAGTTTTCACAATTGAGGTGACTGTGTGTAATTTATGCTGTAAAATATTAAAGTAGCCACATATTTACTAATAAACCTTAAAGCAGTAGTTCACTTCCAGAGTAAAAAAATCCTGATAATTTACTCATGTTATCCAAGATGTTCATGTCTTTTTGTCCTCAGTTGAAAAGAAATTAAGGTTTTTGATGAAAACATTCCAGGATTTTTCTCCATATAATGGACTTCAATGGGGACCAACGAGTTGAAGGTCCAAATTGCAGTTTCAATGCAGCTTCAAAGGGCTCTACATGATCCCAGCCGAGGAATAAGGGTCTTAATCTAGAGAAAGGATCTGCCATTTTCTTAAAAAAATAAAAATAAAAATACTTTTTAACCACAAATGCTCGTCTTTCACCAGCTCGACTTCATGCATTACGTAGTCACGTTGGAGAGGTCACGTGTGATGTAGGCAGAAGTACCGACCCAGTGTTTACAAAGCAAACATGCAAAGAAAGTCAAATGCCCTTTACAAACAGACGAAGAGCTAACTGCGCGTGACCTTTCCAACGTGAATACGTCATGCATGATCTGTGGACACGCATCGTGTAGCTAGTGCAAGACGAGCATTTGTGGTTAAAAAGTATACACTTTTTTTTTTTTTAGAAAATGACCGATCGTTTCTCTAGATAAGACCCTTATTCCTCGGCTGGGATCGTGTAGAGCCCTTTGAAGCTGCATTGAAACTGCAATTTGGACCTTCAACTCGTTGGTCCCCATTGAGTCCATTATATGGAGAAAAATCCTGGAATGTTTTTTTCAAAAACCTTAATTTCTTTGCGACTGAAGACAAAAAGGCATGAACATCTTGTATGACATGGGGTGAGTACATTATCAGGACATTTTTATTCTGGAAGTGAACTGCTCCTTTAAAGCAATATTCTAAAATCGAATTTGAAATTCCAGAGGGAATCCATGGCTGAAAAAAAAAAACGAATTCCTTTTTTGGATTTGGAGTTTTTGGATTCAGTTGTACTTTGCAGCACATCAGAATGTCAAATAATGAAAGATTAAATATTCCGGAATGAGCTTTATAATTTCGTGACAAGTTTAGTCATTTCCTGGTTTGACCCAATAGCCATATTATGCTCTAACTGAAGATTATTGACATGTACACACTATTGTGTTAATATTCATCTATTTTCAGTCATCATAATGGTAACATTTACATAATCAAAAGAAAATAAGACAACAACAGTTATGAACAATATATACACAGAAAAAAAAGTGTAATAAATATAGCAATTGATTAAAAAAAAGGATCCAAATTTGTAAGCAAAGTGCAGCGAAAAGATTGTATTAATACAGTTCAAAATCTCCTTTTGCATTTTAATGCTCCAAAGTATGCTTGGAGTTTTTTTTTTTTTTTTGTATAATGGTGCGTGATAATTTAGGGCGTTTGGCATAAAAAGCTGACAGGTGTCATTTTAGTGTGAAGAGCATGATTATGTTTTAGTAACTGTGGCTAGATAAGTTCATTTCTGCCTGATTGCTTGTTCCAAAGTCATTTTCAAACTTAGCTTGATCATTCACGTCGTATTAAACCAATAAATGATGCTAACAATCGACTACTGATATTTACAAACAGTGTTGTTATTGTCCTTCAGAGTCAGTGATAGGTGGGCTGGACGTACTCAGGGGGGAAAAAGCCCACAAGGCCACGACAACGACCTTTCCAGCGCTGAGAATCGGAGCAGTCCAGCAGGTCTATGACATCACCCCGCAGGAAGTGCAGCTGGGAGTTGTGCTCTGGATTGAAGTCAAACAGGGCTTGTGCTTGATGGGGTCTCTGATGGGAAACAATAACAGACAAAGGTCATTATTGTTGTGCCTGCCTTTACATTTTCTACATTTAGGTCCATTTTGATATCATACATTAATTATGAAATTATAATTGCTGTTGTCAAAAAGTACAGCCGTATTTGTAAGTGTTGTCTCACCTTTAGTGTATGTTCTGTGTCCCTCAGAAAAACAGTCCTTTCCTTTGCTATGCTGTTGGTCTTGTAGAAGTCCACAAGCTGGTTTAAGGAAGGAAAGATCTCCTCCCAAACAAAGTAATAGCCATCTCTGTCCTTTAGCACCTTGAAATGCTGGACATGATCCCCATAGCTGCCAGAGGAGACAGAAATTCAGAATAAGCACACAGCACTACAGAATATCAGAGTACTTACAAAATAAGCCCTCTAGGATTTCATATATATATATATATATATATATATATATTCAGTTTTAGTCATTTTAATGCTTAATGTAAACTTATTTTATTTCAGTTAGTTGCCAATCAATGCAACATTTATTAAATCAAATTTTTTAGATTTTATTTCAGTGTTATTTCAATAATGATCTGCCATGCTTGTGTTCAGATTGTAGATGGAAACTATGTATGTCAGAACAAAGGATCTTCAACATTCCGTTTATTGCTTGCAGTTCCGTTGTGCCACAAAACAAAATTACTTTAAAAATGTATACAATTCATTGCAATGGAAATATCAAACAAATTGGCAATTCTTAAAAAAAAGCACACACACACACTTTTAAACGAAAACATTTCACAGAAAGAATTTGCTGGTTTTTGAATCACGAAAGGTTAAAAACATCCTCTTTTTACATTTTAGGATCTGTAAACAGCTATACTTAATGCAGGCCAAACATTTCACAACAATTAGTCAGCATGTCTTCCAAATAAAGTTTTGATGTTTCTTTAGTTGTATTAGGGTAGAGGCTCTGTAAATGTTATTTTCAAAGTACTGTTAACATTTAAATAATTCAGTGTTTGAAACAGCAACATTTCTTTCAACTGTATTTCTTTCGAGGGCCTGTCCTGAAATATCAAGATAAGATATCTTGATATTTCAGAGTAAAGTAGATAATACATATCTCTCTGCTTTCTGTAGGGCAGCAATAATAAAATCAATTTGTCACTCAGTTTACCTGAAAACCAAGTGCCAAGGCTGGCTCATTTTTAGAAAGTGAAAACCGTAGAGCTTGCATTTCAATAAACCTAAAAGCTTGTGACTGTCAATGTGAAATACTGTACTTCCTCAAAAGATTCCTGAAAGTCAGATGGTAGATGCTTCATCATGCAGTGCTATTTATAGGCTGATTAAACTAGTCACAAGCACATTCTTGAATTGAGTCACAAATGAGGTTGTTTTAACAGAAATAAAGTCTAGCAGTCCACTTTGACGGCTTGAAGGTTTCTGTGCATGATATGCTGCTGGTGATGGGGTTTAGGGCATGGGTGAGGACAGAAGCTGTAATTAAATATAGACGTGCATGATTTGGTGATTCATCAGCAAAACCTGTCATTTCTCTCAGCCGTCAGTGTCATTAACAATGACCTACATTCAGTGCTTAGACCTTCAAAGCTGTTGTGGTTTGTAGCAAGGCAGGTACATCTTGCATGTGTCGAGGTAACAGCAAATGGCTGAGGTACGTTGCATTACTGCTGTAACAAAGCTGTTTCTTTTGAATCACTGTGAATGACAGTTTAATCATTTTATCTAGTGAACAGCCCAGTGGAATCTTTAGCTCCCCAATGCAGGATTACCTGCTTGCTGGCATTCTCTCCTTTCATTGAAGATGACTGGCAGGCCAAAATACTCTGCTTTGTTATCATTAGCAACATAATAAAACCACTTGGTGAGAAAGAAAAAATACATAGGTTGTTCTGGATGGTTACTAATGTGTTGCTAGGTGGTTGCTAGGGTGTTATGGGTGGTTGCTTATCCCTGCAAGTCTTGTGACTGCTGAAGTGTTGCTAGATTGCTCTGGGAACTTTCTAGGGCATTGCTAGATTTTTATGGTTGGCCAGACAAAAAAAAGTCCAATCACTTAGAAATAAACTAGCACATCTTTTTTCAACAAGACCCACTTTTAAGCTATTATGCATGTATGTATGTATTAAAAAATGTGAAATACAAGTTACACTTGAAGACTTTAATACTTAGGATTAGGGGTTTGGAAAGAATTGCAAAGAAATGTACATACAATAGGGCATATACTTTACTATATGCACAGAAGGATGTCATTGCATGGTCATTTAAACCATCTAAACTTGGTTTTGTGGATAAGTCAGTCAGTGCCCCACTTTAAGATGGAGCAGATGGTTCAATAGACATTTCACAGCTGAGTTACCTTCACCAATCTTCATTCGGCCAAGTGGAGTGACAAGACCTGTGGCACAGGGCCAGAGGAGATACACAGCACCTCCTTTGTACACACTCAGAAAAAAGGTACAAATGTCACTGGGGCGGTACCCCGAGGTCAGGACCAGTTCTAGACATTTGGAGGCCCTAGACAAAATTAATGTTGAAGGCCCCCCACCCCCAATAAAAAGCACTTAAAAAAATATGATTCCTGATGATTTCATTTTATTTTTTGTATATTTTTACTTTTACAGTACCGGTCAAAAGTTTGGACACATTACTATTTTTAATGTTTTTGAAAGTCTCATATGCTCATCAAGCCTGGATTTATTTGATCAAAAATACAGAAAATATTGTGAAATATTATTACAATTTAAAATAATGGTTTTCTATTTTACTATAGCCTACTTGACAATATAATCTATTTCTGTGATGCAAAGCTGAATTTTCTTCAGCCATTACTGCTCCAGTCTTCAGTGTCACATGACCCCTCAGAAATCATTCTAATATGCTGATTTATTATCAATGTTAGAAACAGTTGTGCTGCTTAATATCTATTTTATAACCTGTGATACTTCTTTCAGGATTATTTGATAATTTAAAAAAAAAGGAAATTACAATATAAGTCTTCACTACCACTAATTATCAATTTAACACATCCTTGCTCAATATTACTGTTTTTGTCTGTTTTTGATCAAATAAATGCAGGCTTGATGAGCATCACAGACTTAAAAATAGAAATGTGTCCAAACTTTTGACAGGTAGGCCTACTGTATGTACATATTAATCAAACTTAATCTTTATCTAAGGCAGAAAAGAAGTTAATTTCTACTCAGCCGAAACTGAAATTAAGCATTAAATTAGAACAGTAATGTGATCATCAGCAGAATTTAGAAGATACACACATCTGAGGTCCTTTTTTGAAACAAAACAAAAAAATCTAGTGCGTTTGCTTTTTTGACGTCTGGGCGCTCTTTTAAACTCATAATAAAGTGGTGAATGATCAGTCCAGAAATGACGCTGATCGACACAACAAGTTCATATTTTATTATAATACATTGCAATCACTCCAAAACAGATGACGACAACTCACACACCTGCATTAGGAGCTAATGCCGGGTTCAGACTACACAATATTTTTGTCGGTCATGATAGTCACTGTGTCAGATTACACGATTTTGACTCCTAAAATCTTGTGCTGTCGTGGACAAGAAACATGTCAGACTACACGTTGCTTCCCGACCATTCATCGCGTGCCGTCTTTAACGACGGTCGTGATGTCATCGAGAAGGCGGAACTAGCGACTGACTTCCGAAAACAAGAGTGTAAACATTGCTGAAGCGCTTCCGCTATAGTTCGCCAGCATTTTTCTTTCTTTGTTCTGTCGTGGTAGTCCCTCGATGACACATCATACAGGCAGGAGTACTGTTGCCACAGCTCCACGAACCTTTCCTCCATCTCATAATTCCACCAAGCAGCACCATCATCTCTCTTTCGTTTTGCCATGTTTGAAACCTGTGTATGAAAGAGCTTCTGTGCTGCTATTGGTCAACGTCACCAATGTGACAGAACTCATCGTGGACGATGGAAAAAAAATTAAACATGCTAGTCTTTCTGTCGTGAAGCACTGACACACTACACGTGCTGAAACTATGGAATCTTACGTCCTGACGCCCATTGTCGTTTAAGCCCGGTTCAGACTACACGATTTTAGTCCGATTTTGCCACGATTTGCTTGACGTAGGGTGTCGTGGGGATTCGTAAATGAAAATGGGCGTCTGGACGCAACATTTCATCGTTTCAGCACGTGTAGTGTGTCATAGTGGACGACAACCGATTCCGCGTCTGCGATGCTTCATGACATCACGACAGAAAGACTAGCATGTTTAATTTTTTTTCCGTCGTCCACGACGAGTTCTGTCACATTGGTGAC
>NW_015555781.1:3705727-3718020 GCF_001515605.1 Sinocyclocheilus anshuiensis | reverse complement strand
GATGGTGCTGCTAGGTGGAATTATGAGATGGAGGAAAGGTTCGTGGAGCTGTGGCAACAGTACTCCTGCCTGTATGATGTGCTATCGAGGGACTACCACGACAGAACAAAGAAAGAAAAATGCTGGCGAACTATAGCGGAAGCGCTTCAGCAATGTTTACTCTTGTTTTCTGAAGTCAGTTGCTTGTTCCGCCTTCTCGATGACATCACACGCGTCGTTAAAGACGGCACGCGATGAATGGTCGGGAAGCAACGTGTAGTCTGACATGTTTCTTGTCCACGACACGACAAGATTTTAGGAGTCAAAATTGTGTAATCTGACACAGTGACTATCGTGACCGACAAAAATATTGTGTAGTCTGAACCCGGCATATGAAAGAGCTTCTGTGCTGCTATTGGTCAACGTCACCAATGTGACAGAACTCGTCGTGGACGACGGAAAAAAAATTAAACATGCTAAGTCTTTTCTGTCGTGATGTCGTGAAGCATTGCAGACGCGGAATCGGTTGTCGTCCACTATGACACGCTACACGAACTGAAACGATGGAATCTTGCGTCCCGACGCCCAATGTCGTTTACGAATCCCCACGACACCCTACGTCAAGCAAATCGTGGCAAAATCGGGCTAAAATCATGTAGTCTGAACCGGGCATAATTAGCCTTTTGCTTCGCAGCACCTGAAGGATGTCTTCGTTACGGCAAACATTCAGAAGGCAGGACCCGCTTTGAAACTGCAAAATTAATTGGTTTAACTGCAGATGAGTGACAATTCAACTATATCCAATTAACAATTAAGCTAGTATTTTGCTGCCTGTCTTGACTGGTGGACTAGTGTATAGAATGGAGGCCCCGCCTCAAAGCCCGAGGCCTTAGGTAGCGCCGGTGCTGAGGTGCAAAAGCTAAAAGGTACATGTTTGTACTTTATTTACCCCTAAATGGTACACATTATTAGTACTTTAAAAGTATGCATTAGTAACTTTTGAAAGAGTACTGCCCCAGTGACAAACTGTAAACTGATATCATACAAACATTGAAAACATTTAATGTAAATGGGTGTTTTTCTACACAACAAACTTCCACTAAAAATACATGTAAAAAAAAAAATAAAAAGTATGACGTCTGTAACATTTAATGCTTTCGAAAAAAAAGTCTCTTATGCTCATCAATGCTACATTTATTTGATCAAAAATACAGTAAAAGCTGTAATATTGTGAAATATTATTACAATTTAAAATAACATTTCTATTTTAATATATTTTAAAATGTAATTTATTCCTGTGATGGCAAAGCTGAATTTTTAGAATCTATTACTCCAGTCATCAGTGTCACATGATACTTCAGAAATTATTCAAATATGCATTTTGTAGCATTATACGTGTATTAACTGTCACTTTAGAGCAATTTAACCATCACCCAGACTTTGTGTATAGTTTCTCAATTATGTCATGAAAGATATTACAGAATGATTTGTTTATATCATTTTTTAATTTATTGTACATTTGTGCCAGAATTTTTCTGATTTACAATTATTTAAAAAAAAAATCATAAAATACTGCTTTCTGAATTTATATTAAAATCAATGCAGGCTCCAAGCTTGAGTTGCCAACAGATGTAGATATCAACACTCAGCATAAAATACTCAACAATTCTGTTAATCAAATTTATATTTTTATATCTTATTGTCTTTTAAACATGTCTTGCACAAGAAAAACACTTACACAGGGTATTTAATTAATGAATATGTTGAAACCCAAAATGAGGAAGCTGACATGGCCAGACATTTGTCATATCTGAAAAGCCCAGGATATCTTCTTAAAATGGTGGCATATATTGTCTCAGAGAAAAACAGGAACATGAGTACTGTGGAAAATAAAATAATCAGAGCACTTGAGGTTTCTTATGGTCTCTTTCCATTAACCCAGTTCAAACCTGGATGGCATTGGATATTAATGCCCAAAGTCATCAAAGATTTACATTTTTAAAATCAGAGGCGTTCCAGGCATTCACATTGCTCATTTTGCATAATGACCTTGATTTGTCATTTAACATCTTTTATGGACATTCAACTAGAATGCAGAGGTGGACAGTACATTTACTTGAGTATTGTACTTAAGTACACTTTTTGAGTATCTGTACTTTACTTGAGTATTATTTTTTCTGGAAACTTATGACTTTAACTTCACTACATTTGAAAGACAAATATTGTACTTTTCACTCCACTACATTTCTATCAAGATCCTCGAAGTAGAAAGTCATTAGCAGCTCTGAAAGTCAGTGGGTGATTTTTTTCTTCTCTAAAAACGGTCTTTTTTTCAGACAGTTTATCAGTAATCACTCTTGGGGCTACAGGAGTAAAGTGATTTCCCAGCATTTTTTGAGCACTGACCAGTTCCAAATGTGATATTTATTTACAACAATTCAATAATAAGAAGTTAATATTGTGGTTTATATTAGACACAATATTGATTACAGAACCGGCTTTACTGATAAGATGCGCGTTAAATATCGCATGCGATTTATCGTGCAGCCCTAACAAATATTGTACTTTTCACTCCACTACATTTCTATCAAGATCCTCGAAGTAGAAAGTCATTAGCAGCTCTGAAAGTCAGTGGGTGATTTTTTTCTTCTCTAAAAACGGTCTTTTTTTCAGACAGTTTATCAGTAATCACTCTTGGGGCTACAGGAGTAAAGTGATTTCCCAGCATTTTTTGAGCACTGACCAGTTCCAAATGTGATATTTATTTACAACAATTCAATAATAAGAAGTTAATATTGTGGTTTATATTAGACACAATATTGTCTGATTTTGCTAAATTGTGTTCGTGAAAATATTACATATAAAGCCACAGAAGAACTGTTGTAGCAGCATTGCACAGACCATTCTGTGTATGACATCAAAGTACAGCGAGAGCGGTACAGCATTTTTTTAAATTTTTGTTTTGATGTCAAATAAGTTGTCTTTACAACTTTTACTTGTAATGGAGTGATATTTGACCAGCAGTATCTATACTTTCACTTAAGTAATGGAGTTGTGTACTTTGTCCGCCTCTGCTAGAATGCCAGAGTTAGATTTCATCGATCACATGGAGATCACACCTGTGTCAGTCTTATTAGTAATCTGTATCCACAGACAGCACTCTCTCAAGGAATGCATACAGAGCTGCGTCACACATTAGCCCTGGACCTGCAGACCAATCTTACAATATCCCAAGCCTATTCTTCCACACCTGAGGCCAGTCCTCATTCAAGACCGCAGTGCTGATTATCAAAGCCAGCTCGTTCCCAGACAGGCTTGCGCTCTGCCATCCAAACCCAACTCAGCCATCAAGAAGTGGATGGTAATGAGCCGGACAGAATAATGATGTGATTCCAGCAGCAGCGCACTTGATGAATTTTAAATGAAATCTCTGCTCCGACATAATAGCTTTCTGATGCTCTCATTTTCAGACAACTTCAGTACATTTTCTTAAACAGCAGGGGATATTGGCATCCTTGTAAAGTAGGTCAGATGGGTTTTGATGGACCCTATCCAATTTTTCTCATTATTCAATTTCTAGTTATGCTTTTATGAGGCAATGCAGCAAACAACAAATTACAGTGACCCCAACAACAGCGCATAGAGCAGACTAGGCTAGGAATGCTGGGAAGTGTCTTACCTCACCGACATGGAGAATTCTCCAGGTGCACTCTCACTCTCTCTTACTAAGAAGCTTCCACACTCTTGCTGGTGCAGTCGATTCTCGGCCACATGTCTGGAGATACGGCCCACAAACCATCTGGGGGCGAGATAGAGGTGCACAGCAGCGCTATTAGACATGAAATAAACAGCTAGAAAGGTTGCTGTAACTTAAATAGCATTGTGTGTGTTTTTATACACTTTATTAGTATGTGGAAAACTACTGGCAAACTAGAGGAAATTTGTGTTTAACAAAGGTTGCTCTTTCATAGCTGTTTCTGCTAAAATTCTTTATAAGCAAATAAAGTTTTAAATATTTAAGATATTTTAATGATTTTAAAAGAAGTCTCTTATGCTCACCAAGGCTGCATTTGTTGGTTACAAAATACAGTAAAAACTATAATATTCTGAAATATTATGAAAAAAAATTTTTTTCTTTTGTTTATTTATTTATTTTGCACAAAGATAAAATAAGTACAATAAACACACAACAACAACAACAACAAAGTACAATCCATGTCCAGGAAGAGGCAGAAAACCCAAAGAGCCTCCAGCTGAAGTCCCTTATGCTCACCAAGGCTGCATTTATTGGTTACAAAATGCAGTTAAAACTGTAATATTCTGAAATATTATCACAATTTAAAACAACTGTTCTATTTGAATATTGAAATGTTAAATATTCCTGTGATGTTAAAGCTGTATTTTCAGCATCATTACTCCAGTCTTCAGTGTCACATGATCCTTCAGAAACCATTCTAATATGCTGATTTGATGCTCTGCTGTTATTAATTATTCCTGAAGTTCAGTTACTCTTGAAAAAAGTTTTTGCTGCTTAATATTTTTGTGGAAATCGGACTCTCTAAAGGATAGAAAGTTCAAAAGAACAGCACGTATTTGAAATATAAATCTTTTGTGACATTATAAACATATTTAATGTCACTTTTGATCAATTTAATGCTTCCTTGCCAAATAAAATGATTAATATTTAAAAAAAAAAAAAAAAAAACTAAATAAATAATCTTACTCCAAAGTTTTGAATGGTTGTGTATCATGGTTTACACAAAATATAAATCAGCAAAAACTGTTTTCAACATCAATAATAATATGTTTTTTTTTATGCTGTGTGTATGTTTACTGTGTATATGGCATATACTGACATCATAGAGCTATAAAATAATGTAAAGAAATAAAAACAAAATATAACAGCTTAAATAATTTGGTCCTGGAAGAATTTGATGAGAAGTTTATACTGAAATTTCTCATACATGAATATGATAATACACTTTTGTATCAAGACTATACCCACCAAAGTCAATACCAACACAAGTCAAATCAATACTCTCCAAGGTTTACAGACATTGTACTTACATGTGTGGCTTTACGCTGATATAGTTTTTAGGTACATAGCCCTTCCTGTTCACCAACTCTGCAGTGTACCAGTTAGGATCATCTTCCATATTAGTGATCTAGTGGAAGAAAAAACAATAAGCAAATCCTATCATTCGGCAAACAATCGGTCTGCATGCATAAACCAACACAAAACTGCTCTTACCTTAAGTACGTCTCCCTTCTGAAAGCTAAGCTCGTCACTTTCCGTGGCACAAAAGTTGTAAAGAGCCACTGCTTCCATCCTGAGCTGGAGGTGAAGTCTGACCCCAGAAGATCAATGTGGCTAGACGTCCCACCACAGCAACAGAATACTGAAGAGAGGAAAGGATGAGACCAGAGAGCATCCACGCTGAAACAGACCGTCCAGAGACAGGCTCACTGTCAAACACCGCTTCGCGATAAATGAACCGAGGGAACAAGCATGAGAATGTGTGTGGTTCTAAAAGAGAGAGTGAGGCAGAAAAAGCATGTGGGAGGGAGGCAGGGGTGGCAGTTCCTGTCTCAGAGTGCTCTAATAGAAGGAAATACAGCTATGTGAGAAACAGGAAAGTTGAAAAAATTATGGGAGGAAGACGAAAAGAATGGCCTCTTGAAAAATTCCCGTTATCAGAGAGTCGGAAATGCGTATTACAAGTGAAGAACAACACACATGTGTTTGCCTGACTGCTGTTTTATGAGCAGATCTGTCACTGAGTTTATCTGGTAAATCTGTGTTCGTTTAGACTTTTCCTCAGATATTACTAGCGCTTCTACTGTATGTCTGGAAATAGCTGGCGGTGAATCAAATCAGCTGTGGAGTTCATCTGAAAGAATTCATGATTCAAAGAACATAATGTGTTTCAAGATGAGCAAACACCATGACTCACTGAACACCTCAACTGTTTCTCTATTGGCGGTGCTGTTTATAGCACATGGACGTCCCATTTTTGGCTAGATATTCACATGAATTGTTTTTTTTTGTTTTTTTTGATATTCCTTAATGAAATACATTATTTTTGCACATTCGCTTTTTTTATAGTAAAATAGTTTGCATTAATATACCTCTAGCTTCCATATTTTTTCATTTTCCATCTGTTAACTATATATAGTATAGCTTCAGCATTATACTGATGATCATGTTTATTTTTGGTAAGACAGTAGATAGCAAGCTGTCAGATGCATTTTCAAAGTGATTTACTAATAGTTTAGCAACCTGAGGTTATGTACACACACGTTCTCTCTCAAATTATCATTACAAATTTATTTTCATTACGCAGACAGACAGTCATTATTGCTGTTTGAACTGATGTTATGAACACTCCCCAGGGTGAAGAGGAGCTGTTTACAAATTCCCTTTCAGAACATTTGAAGTGTAGCCTTAAAGAAAGACAGTTGCTTCATAAATGATCACTTGAATGTAATAAACCCACATAAACTTCTAGTTAGGATGTCAACAGCACTCGACACAACATTTTCCGTGACTTAAACTGTTACTTCAACTTGGAAACATTTTGCACCACAACAGACAATCTGTGAACGTCACTTGCACTCAGATCTAAGATTGCATATGAAAAACTGCTTTTGGTGTGATGTTGTTGATAGAAAGTTAAGATGCTTATGCACAAAGAAACATTTAATCGCATCCATTATTAATTTCACCTCTTATTTTCACTTGTTTTTCTTGTCTTAGATGAAACTGTTTGTGTGTGTGTTTCTATGGAACTTATTTAATATAATTACATTTAATATATTAATTTTTATATATGTATGTATGGTCTGAATACTTAGGACCATGTGATATTTCAGTTTTTCTTTTTTAATAAATCTGCAAAAATGTCAACGATTCTGTGTTTTTCTGTCAATATGGGGTGCTGTGTGTACATTGAGGAAAAAAAATTAACTTAAATTATTTTAGCAAATGGCTGCAATATAACAAAGAGTGAAAAATTGAAGGGGGTCTGAATACTTTCCGTACCCACTGTATGTATGTGTATATATATATAATTTTTTTTTTATAAGTTCCGGAAAACACACTCGACAATATAAACAATTATATGTGGCAGACAGAAAAAAGGACTTCCTGAGCATGAAACAAGGAAACCACAAACAGAGGGGCGTCTCGGTGACAGAGTTGGAAAGATATAGATGCACTGCCACCATTTTATACTTGCAAGGATTGCTCATTTGACTCAGTGGCCTATGATTAATAACCACAACATTTACATTCTCATTTCAAATGTCAATTTCAAGTCATGCACACTATTCTGTCAAAAACGACTCGAGTGAAACTTTCTAAACAAATAGTTTAAAAGCAAAACCAACAAATTCTGCCATCATTCACTTTGCCTCATGTTGTTTCAAACCTGTATGACATGCTTTCTTCTGTGAAAAACATTTCTTTGATATTTTGAGAAATTTCTCTTTGTTTTTTGTCCATACAGTAGTAGTCAAAACTGTTTGGTTACCAACTTTCCTCACAATAGTCATACAGGCTTGGAACAACATGAGGGGGAGTAAACGATGACAGAATTTTTATTTTTGAGTGAACCATCCTTTAAGGATGACTAAATAATTTGTAGTCATTGCATCCGTTACAGAATAAGTTGTCTTACATTTAAACATTACAACATTACTACGATCCCCATTCAAAGGCAATTATAATACAAATATTCATGTTGGTCTGTAAATCTGAGTTTCATTGCAGCTCAATATTACTCAAACCTTCTTCCTTAATGGAGCACATTTCTTTGTGGATAGTACCATTAGATAATGAAAATCTCACTGGCTTGACAAAAGAAATGAGATGAACACCATTTTATGTCTAGAAGCCATGTGAAGGAAACTATGCAGATTGGGAAACATTTTGCTAAATGGAAACTACTGTTTTGTTTCACTGTGGGATGCCACATGCAGTTTGTATGCAGAAATAATTGCAAGCATCATGAAAGGGACCGCACAGCTTAACCACACAGCTCTTTTAAGGTGAAAGACAGGGTTTGATCACTTTTAGAGAGGGGAACAACAGTATTGTTTACCACATATTATAATGAACGAAATGACAATGCTGAGATGTAATATCTTGTGGTAAAACTGAGAGTGATTATACACAGATTTAAAACTTGCTTCATATCACTTTCCCCAAAGAGGGTTTACCATTACACACCTCCGTTTCAGTACCATGAGAAGGAAAATCTTTACCATGCTGCCGCTTACTGGTCAACTCATGTCAATACTATTAAATCTCTAGGCTAATGTAGCCGACCTGACCGTAATACTGTATGTGTGACATTTCACTAAAAAATCTTCTTTTATGCATTGAACTGTGTCCAAGAGTTTTTTTTTCCAACAATCAAATAGAAGATTCATATTGTAACACATATGCTATGTTTATAAGCAGTAAAATGGCATCATAGTGTAATAAACCTCTATTTTAACTTAAAGAGGTTCAATCAAATTAATGGAGGCCAGAGGGTACATCACAACACCAGGATTTTATAGAAAATTATCACTTTATTTGACAATTGTACATAGAAAAATATAACCGTTATGTAAAGAGACATTTAAATAAGTCCAACGAACATTTCACTCTGTACACCTACACTAGGACAAATGGCGCTACACAAGTGAAACTTCAACACTGCACTACACTGCACTCTAGTGGTTATTCCCAGCCCCGCACGGCACACTAGAAATCGTGATCAAACAATCAGTTTAACAGGTGAAAAGATCAGCGCCTCCCCAGTCCCGTACACGGAGACGGAGAAATCATGTTCATATAAACTTTAAAACTCACAACTACCATACACACTCACACAACACGTGAAGAGACTTCAAATGTAAAACACTTCCCCGTTTCCAGGACACAATTAAGACCCCACCCCGGGGTCTAGGGAAAGGAATCAGCCGTGCCGGATCAATATCTTCAAAGAAAGCACGCGCTCCTCTTCGCTTTATTCTCGTCCAGCAGTTACAGCAATTAATCACAACGTCACTGGCAGTAATTAGTCTTTGGTACACAGCACACTTCTCCTCGGGAATCACAATATCTGTAATACTGACGAGTCCTCTTTGCGCAATACAGTCTCTTTGAAACGCCCTTGGAACATATGGTCAGCGCTCCTAAACCCTCCCCAGCATTATCTAACTACACAAATTCAATCTATCTAGCTATCTTCGTTGCCGGACAAACCCTAATGGTCTCGAGCAACACAAAGCGTCCCCATCTTCCCCTGAGCGCCAGAAACCCGTCACGTTCACTCAGCCGAACAAAAAAACCCTTCCTCTCACCTGTTCTCCTCCTTAAATGTCCTCCAGGTGAGTTCAATTATCCATACATTCAGTCAATCAGAAGAGAACATGCTGCAAAAAGGTTCCTATAGGCGGGGCCAAAGCCCAACTAAGAAAATAACTCCCCCAGCGTTCATCACACTATCCCCTCCCCTCGGATAGACCGGACTCGTCCTCGAGTCACATCAAATTATAATCCCTGGTCCAAGCTGGTGGTCTCCAAGAACGAGCTGGCTGAATCCTTTGTGGACATGGCTCTGGAAGGGAGCCTCAAGCTTCCATCCTCTGGTCCCCACTCTCCTGCTGCACCTCACCCGAACCAGTGTCCACAGCACCAGGATGTAAATTTCCACCAGAAAGCCCACCTTCCACAGCAGACTCTGATCTCTGATTTCTTTCGATACTGGATGCAACAGCCCTCTCCCTTATCTGGGCAGCCTCTGGAGCATCAGGTTGATGATACCCCCATACAAATTTATATTCTTCCTCTGCACGACTTTGGACCTCGGGATATCGTTTAGCAGTCCGGTCCTCAGGGATTATTGGGTTATCCTGCCCGCTTTGTAAAAGTTACCACACTAAGAAGCTCCTTCTTTGTAGTGGCATACTTCCTTTCTTGTTTAGTCAAAGCTCTACTAGCATATGCCACCACCCGCTCCAAACCCCCATCCTCTTGAGACAATACAGCCCCAATTCCTACATCACTGGCATCAGTATCTAAAATAAATGACTTTTTAGGATCTGGATAGGCCAAAACAGGAGCAACAGTCAGACTGGCTTTTAATTGCTGAAAAGCCTCCTGACACTGTTCCCCCCAACAAAATCTTTTTCCCTTTTCGGTGAGCTGATGAAGAGGACGAGCAATCTCAGCAAACCCTTTAATAAATCTTCTATAATAAGAGGCTAAACCTACAAAACTCCTCACCTCAGTCTGAGTTTTAGGTGTAGGCCAAGCACGTACTGCTTCTACCTTAGATGGATCTGCCATCACTCCCTCAGCAGAGATAACATGGCCCAGGTATTGCACTTGGGAGGCAAAAAGGGTACACTTAGACGGTTTAACCTTAAGATTAGCCTGACGAAGTTTAAAAAGGACCTCATCCAATCTCTGAAGATGCTCTTGGAAGGCTCTTGAAAAAAACAACCCAACAGGCATGTGTTAAACTATCAAGAGCATCATCAATCCTAGGAAGAGGATATGCATCCTTCTTTGTAGCGTCATTTAGTTTACGATAATCTACGCAAAAATGCAGACTACCATCTTTCTTATGCAAAGCAAGATGAGTTCTCCCCAGATCAGTATCCCCTTTACTAAACACCGACGCATTACGATATAATAACTCCTCAATCGCCCGCATCTGTCTAGAATCAAACCCCCGTTCCTTCAACCCAAAATGTGACACTAAATAGTCCACAGTCAAAGGAGAGGAGGAAACTGGCTCATTCACTTTGGTGGTCAACGCACTATCCCCTACCTCCACATCAGGGAAAAAAGTACCAATCTTCATGTTTTTCTTTAAAACACAATTATCTTCGGACACATTGATAACTCGCACTGGCACCACCCCTTCCTCAACCTTACAAACCACTCGAGCCACCAAAACGTCACATGTTGGAAGCATGATAGAAAAAGGCTCCAACATGCCCTCGTAATGTTGTGGAAGAAGTCCTTCCACTTTACCAGGTACAATACCTTCAGTATGAGGGGGAATCATAATATCTGCCTGCACCCGAACTACCTTAGGTTGTACACTACCATCTTCACTAAACAGGGGGAGCTTCTTACCCATTAACCGGCAGCATTTTTCACCCAAATCAATAACTGCCCCAAATTTAGAGAGAAAATCTGTACCCAACAGTAATTCTTGGGGGGTAACATCAGCCACCAAAAACTCCACGATCACAGCCAAGGAATCAAACTGGCATACAGTCTGCCAACGACCCAAGATTGACATTTCCCCACCATTCGCCACGGCTACTCTACCCTGATATCCATCTAAACTGGACCCCGCATTAGTTACATTTAACCAAAACTGCTTGGGTACAATAGAAATCTGTGCGCCAGTGTCAATCAATAAACGAGTTTCACACCCACCTACTTTACCTGTCAGAAAAACTCCAGCACCGGTTGTAGAAACTGAGGCCAATTTATCAGACACAGACATGGGGGCAGGCATTTGGCCTGTTGTGCCCGCCCCCTCTAGTTTCCCTGCAAATAAGGGCAATTCCTACGTAAGTGTCTAGTACAACCACATTCCCAACATACTTCGGTCCGAGAACGAACCGGTGGCTCAGATGGACTTGTCACAGGAGTGGTGCGTACAGGAACTGGCACATACTTCACCTGCATATCCTTTACAGTAACTTGTAAAGCCTTAACTTCTTGACGCAATTCCTCCACTATGCCCAGTAAAACTTCAACCTTATTATCAGACGAATTCTCTGCACTCAAACCACGGACTTTAGAATCTGAGCAATATGTATGTTCTAAATTCCGAATAAGCTCCAATTCAGATGCTAAGCTAATGGAGCGGGGTAAAGTTAGTTTTAGGTTCGATATTCGCCAGACAGGAGGCCAGAGGGTACATCACAACACCAGGATTTTATAGAAAATTATCCCTTTATTTAACAATTGTACATAGAAAAATATAACCATTTTGTAAAGAGACATTTAAATGGGTTCAACGAACATTTCCCTCTGTACACCCACAACTAGGACAACCGGCGCTACCCAAGTGACACTTCAACACTGCACTACACTGCACTCTAGTGGTTATTCCCAGCCCCGCACGGCACACTAGAAATCGTGATCAAACAATCAGTTTAACAGGTGAAAAGATCAGCGCCTCCCCAGTCCCGTACACGGAGACGGAGAAATCATGTTCATGTAAACTTTAAAACTCACAACTACCATACACACTCACACATACACACAACACGTGAAGAGACTTCAAATGTAA
>NW_015555781.1:3701473-3705407 GCF_001515605.1 Sinocyclocheilus anshuiensis | reverse complement strand
TATAATAATAATAATAATAATAATAATAATAGCTATTATTATTATTATTATTATTATTTTAATTTATAGGCTAAATAAATGAGTGCACTTAAGACAGTAAAATGTTTGTCATAAAATAATTCATGAATGCTTTATTTTTAAATAACCTTTTACAGTTTTGGAAATGTGTTTGTGTACTATTCATTCTTAACATATTTCATTGTACTGGCAGTAATTAGTCTTTGGTACACAGCACACTTCTCCTCGGGAATCACAATATCTGTAATACTGACGAGTCCTCTTTGCGCAATACAGTCTCTTTGAAACGCCCTTGGAACATATGGTCAGCGCTCCTAAACCCTCCCCAGCATTATCTAACTACACAAATTCAATCTATCTAGCTATCTTCGTTGCCGGACAAACCCTAATGGTCTCGAGCAACACAAAGCGTCCCCATCTTCCCCTGAGCGCCAGAAACCCGTCACGTTCACTCAGCCGAACAAAAAAACCCTTCCTCTCACCTGTTCTCCTCCTTAAATGTCCTCCAGGTGAGTTCAATTATCCATACATTCAGTCAATCAGAAGAGAACATGCTGCAAAAAGGTTCCTATAGGCGGGGCCAAAGCCCAACTAAGAAAATAACTCCCCCAGCGTTCATCACAATAGTTACTAAAAGGCATGATTATGTTCATTCTAGTGTTTTTACTGTTACATCCTGGTCCAAGTAAGTTCATAAACCTCATTTGTCTTTTGTCTGTACTTGGTAATCCTCTGGTTTGACAGGGAAGCCAAAGTCTATGTGTATAAGTCTGTCTGTTCAAAGCAGAACCATCTAAAAACTGTAATAATTTAAACCATAATATTTGATATTCCTACAACAACAATTTATTTATTTATTTACTTACTGTTATTTATTTCACCAAAAGAACAGTTTAAAATATTTTACCTATGCATATAACTTCCTCGTCATCTGCCTGTTTTGTGTTTTTTAACCTTAAAAACAAAGTAACCTTATCTATTTTTCTAAAATACCAGTTAGTGCAGTTTACTACTGTTAAGTGGTAACTTGGTAGTATCCATTAGCCCAGGGCAGGAGTGGGAGTCATTTTCAGCCCTGGAGTTTCATGCCTTAGAGCGGCCCAGTTTAGTTCACGACTGACTATAGCTATTACAATAATGTAATTAAAACTTCAGTATATAAGTCTGCAATAGCGCGCTGTTCTCTACAGACTTGTAATTCATTATATTTTTCTACAGCTTTGTTTTTTTATTATTATTATTTTACTGACCTTTTCAGCGCCGCCTTTGCGCTTTCTATTATACATTTTTTAATCTATTATTTTTTGCTCGCATATCTCCAACAAAATATTTGTAGGCCTACTGTTTTTACCATAATGTCTGCCTGCAGTTAAAAAGTTCTCAGAAATAAGCATTTGTTTTGCTTAACCTATATTCTAAAAATAATTTTAATGTCATACAAAAAAAAAAAGTAATCGGCCCGAGTAAATTGTACCATTATACAGGTAGCCTAAGTAGTGTAGTAATTTAGGAGGTGAAAATACTGCGAAATTACATACATACAAATGGCAAGAAATTTGAAAGCATAAAAACTGAACGTCTATGAAACGTCTATGCACTTAAAAATTTTTGAACTAAAATGGCTATTATTGCAACCATATAGCCTATGAATGAATGAAAATGCATATTTTTCAATTAAAGAAAACTTGTGGGCCGAGTGTGGGCTGCTTCTGGAGCTTGGATTTCTACTTCAATAAAATGAGGTCCAAGTTTAAGAACGCGCTAGAAGTTAAATTAAAACAAAAAAAGTATTTTCCTCTCTATTTAACAGCCTTAACTTACAATAGGGAAAGACGTCTCCCCTCAGGTAGATTAAATGTTTTCCTGCCTTGCTAAATTTTGGGCTCATGATCAATAAATGGCATTCGCCCAAACTGATTTGCCAAAATCAAATCGCGGACGTAAGCGCGAGTCCTGCTCGCCGTGAAACAGGAGCAGCCGGCAGAGGATTCCGCTTGGTCTTAAAGCCTTCAACAAACGGCTACGTTCTCAAATAAAACAATATTTTGCGCATATAATGATTAATTATCAATTGAGAATTTGTTATTCATATGGGCTGGTGGTCATATGGCGTATGCCTGCGAATATGGGACAAACTGTGTTAGCTTTCATACGGGACGCTTCTCTGATGCCTTAAATACGGGCATCTAGGCTATATTTTACGAGATTTTCGGTTTCCGAGATTTTCTGTTTCAGTGGGCGGAGGAGCATACATGAATATTCATGAGTTTCCGGACATGCGCGTGGAACCAGGTGGAACTGAGAATTTCAGTTCACGCTCCTTGTATCTCAGCACGTTTAATGGTATATTTTAAAAAAGGTAAATATTTTACAGCGTTGCACAAACCTATGCCTAAACTACATTTGTTCATCATTTTGTAACAGTTTATAATGTTTTCATTAGTTTGCACGTTTTGTGCAGTCGTCACTGACTGAATGATTGCAGACATTCAGCACACTTAAGCTAGTTGTAACTTACTTTGATTTCAGTTCGTTGTGCTGTTGCAATGCTTTAAAACTGTGTCTGTTGTTAGTTGTTTTCATTTAAATACAACAGCTGAAATAAACTTGTATTTGTGGATCGTTTTTCATCTATCCTGCTGTGATTGTTCTTAAACTGTTAGACTTAGGCTGTATTTACAAAATGAATAGGAATCTAAGACACACAAACATGAAAGTGTTCCTTTAATAAGTACAATTTTGGTAACAAATGTTCATAAGTGTGAGTGTGCTTGTAATTGTTTTGATATGATATATACTGTCCTAAGGATTTGTATTAGTAAGGTTCTTTGTTCATGTCACCAACTGCATCAGATTAAAAATATTAAAAAAACATTAATATTGTGGAATAATTTTACAATTTAAAATAAAAAAAATTTCCCCCTGTGATGTCTGCATTTTATGGAATGGAATAAGAAACTAATTTCATGTTAAAAAATAATTTCATTAACAAATGTTCATAAGTGTGAGTGTGCTTGTGCTTGTTTTGACATGATATATACAATACTGTTCTAAGGATTTGTATTAGTAAGGTTCTTTGTTCATGTCACCAACTGCATCAGATTAAAAATATTAAAAAACATTAATATTGTGGAATAATTTTACAATATAAAATAAATGTGATGTCAGATCTCAACTTCTCCTTTTCAGTGTCTCGTGACCCTTCAGAAATCATTCTAATATGCTGATTGTCTGCACAAGAAACATTTCTGATTATTAACAATGTTGAAATTGGTTGTACTGCTTAATGAAGTGTGGAAACCATTATACAGCGACAGGATTCCTTGATGAATGGAAAGTTCAGAAGAAAAGCATTTATTTGAAATAGAAATCTTTTTTTTTTTACATTATAAATGTCTTTACTGTAATTTTTATTAAATTGATGCATTCTTGAAGAGCAAAAATATACATTTCTTTAAAAAAAAAAGAATTCATAGTAATCCTAAACTTTTGAATGTTAATGTCATGTATCAAATGCCAGAATCAAGTTAAGAAATGTCTCTTTTTTTAGCTTTATGATGTCATATTTTTATACAGCAGATTCTACAAGGACGTTAACATCACACTCTCTTGTCTCCAATGTTGTCTTGTTTTGGTGCATACATCTTTTTAATTTGTAACAAGGATTCAATAGTGATTCATGCTCAAAATTCAGGAAAACTTTACTTTATTAATTGCATCCTCCATGACTAACATTTTCCTGGATTTTGAGTGTGAATCACTATTGAATTCATATTTTTAAAAACAAAATGTCACTGTCTCACATAATATCAAACATTCACACCAACACACATACACAACAAAAAGAAAACAAGTAGATAGAATAGAAAAAGAATAGAGAAAGCTAGTGTTAGAGGCCTTTTTTTTTAAAGAAAAC
>NW_015555781.1:3692671-3698860 GCF_001515605.1 Sinocyclocheilus anshuiensis | reverse complement strand
CCTGGACATGCGCGTGGAACCAGGTGGAACTGAGAATTTCAGTTCACGCTCCTTGTATCTCAGCAGGTTTAATGGTATATTTTAAAAAAGGTAAATATTTTACAGCGTTGCACAAACCTATGCCTAAACTACATTTGTTCATCATTTTGTAACAGTTTATAACGTTAGTTTTTATAATGTTAAAAACGTAGTTTGCACGTTTTGTGCAGTCGTGACTGACTGAATGATTGCAGACATTCAGCACACTTAAGCTAGTTGTAACTTACTTTGATTTCAGTTCGTTGTGCTGTTGCAATGCTTTAAAACTGTGTCTGTTGTTAGTTGAAATACAACAAATACAACAGCTGAAATAAACTTGTATTTGTGGATCGTTTTTCATCTATCCTGCTGTGATACTGTTAGACCTGTTAGGCTTAGGCTGTATTTACAAAATGAATAGGAATCCAAGACCACACACACAAGCATGAAAGTGTTCCTTTAATAAGTAACATTTTGGATTAAACAAAATTGTATGGACACAAGTTTAAAAAGTAGCCTATATTTGGTACACTGTAAATGAGAATAAATCATTCTAATATGCTGATTTTCTGCACAAGAAACATTTCTGATTATTATCACAGTTGAAATTGTTTGTACTGCTTAATGAGGTGTGGAAACCATTATACAGCGACAGGATTCCTTGATGAATGGAAAGTTCAGAAGAACAGCATTTATTTGAAATATTATTTTTTTTTACATTATAAATGTCATTTTTATCATTTTTATTAAATTGATGCATTCTTGAAGAGCAAAAATATACATTTCTTAAAAAAAAACATAGTAATCTGAAATATAATTTTTTTTTTTTTACATTATGTCTTTACTGTCATTTTTATTAAATTGATGCATTCTTGAAGAGCAAAAATATACATTTCTTAAAAAAAAAAAAAGAATTCATAGTAATCCTAAACTTTTGAATGTTAATGTCATGTATCAAATGCCAGAATCAAGTTAAGAAATGTCTCTTTTTTTAGCTTTATGATGTCATATTTTTATACAGCAGATTCTACAAGGACGTTAACATCACACTCTCTTGTCTCCAATGTTGTCTTGTTTAGGTGCATACATCTTTTTAGTTTGTAACAAGGATTCAATAGTGATTTATGCTCAAAATTCAGGAAAACTTTGCTTTATTAATCGCATCCTCCATGACTAAAATTTTCCTGGATTTTGAGTGTGAATCACATTTTTAAAAAAGTAGATAGAATAGAAAAAGAATAGAGAAAGCTAGTGTTAGAGGCCTTTTTTTTTAAAGAAAACGAGCAGTTGGAAAACAAATAGAGAGTGCAAGTGTTAGAGGGTCAAATATAGATGGAAGAGATGTGTTTTTAGCTGTTTCTTGAAGATGGTTAAGGACTCAGCTGCGCGAATTGAGTTGGGCAGGTCATTCCACCAGGAGGGAACAATTTATGTAGAAAAAAAGTCTAATTAAGAGTTTATATGTTTATGAAACTTTATGACTTAGCCTATAAATAATGTTGCATGAGTGTTTGTTGTGCATCAAAATAGACCATGCATTTTTATCAATGATCATCGTGTATCATCCAGGTACAGTGCAACACATGGTCAAAGAACAGATGACACAGAATAACACCAGTATAGGTTGGAAAATGTTAATTAGGCCACTGATATGGTGGTGAATGTTATTTCATTTATTACCAGAAGATGACAGTTTTAAAACTTAAAAGGTAACAGGAGCATAAAAACAAATAACTGAAATGCTAGTTGGATCTGCGCTACTGTTGGAAACCTGTGTAGCTGTAATCATCCAGGTGTAAGTGTTCTGGGATTTTTGGTTTCACTGTGCAAATGGAACCTTAAACCTTGTGATAATCTTAATTTGTAAATTTACATTTGTTTGTAAAAATGTTTAACTATTTTACGTTGGAAACATGAAAAAAGAAAGAAATTTCAGCAACATGTTTTTGCAGCACTGTATGACTGTATCATATTTCACAACCAGACAGCAGACAATTCACAACCAGACAACATGGAGAATGTTCAAGGAGCATGCGCAGTTTACACGCTCCGTGTGAAGCCCGCGAAGCAGCGATGATCTCGTTGGTACTCAACGGTTTGTTTCATTTTACCGGTGAACCGGTTTTTTCAACCGGTTTATTGAATCGAACTGTCCGAAAGAGCCGGTTCGCGGAAAAGAACCGAACTTCCCATCACTACTCCGCATGCTCCTTGACCTTGCGATTAAACCACGCCCGCGTGATGTCGTCAGACCTGAAACACCCAGTATTTAGTCTGCCATCTCGTAACACCGGCCCACCGGGAAATTTCCCTGTGCTCCCGATTAGCCAATCCGGGCCTGCATTAGCCTATGACTAATGTAATAAAATAAAACAAAATAAAAATTCTGATAAGATCTGGTACCCTGGGTTTGTCTTATTTTTTAATTGCTTTAAATTATTCACCGTAACCGTGGTGTTTTGGTGGAAATTATTTTGCATTTTTGTACAACAAAGGGGAATGTTATTGTATAATATTTTACTGTTATTGCAATCGTCCAATCTGCACATCTTCTTCGACAGCTATTTTAAACATGACGAGAACATGAAGTTTATTTCCTAGAAACATTCCACCTCTTGGTCACAGTCAGATGTGTCTAATATAAACCCACTTGGGGGCCACATTCCGCCGATTTGATCGGTTTCGGTCATTCAAGAGCACATTAATCTCACGATGACGGAAAATGTGCGCTCATTTTACTAGAGCACTGCTTAATGGGTGTCTTGGTTGACTTTCATGGCCGTAAACAGGCTCGCAGCGGTGATATTCGGGAAATAAACAGTTTTAAGAATGAAGCCCAGTGAGTTTGGTCACACCCGTTGGCTTGTCTCGCCCCTCCTGAGGAGGATGAATATGCAGTCAGAGCGCCATGTTGAACGGTGTGGGTGTCACACACACACAAGCCCAGCACACTAACACTAACGCTCACATCAACACACCACCTCGACCGTGTCTTAGAAAATAAAGTTTCTATATCTCTCATAAGAGTAGTGTGTACTTATGCCGGGTGTTACCCCCGGTCATCATCGGCACAGGAGGTTTGGTAAGTTACTGTTTTTGTTTTCTAGTCGCTTCTCAGTGTAGCGACATCTCCACCGAGCACCAGACACATTTCGGCTTGAGGTTTAACTAATTCAGGTTGTTTTTACATAAACACATCAATTAAAGTTAATGACTATGATATAGCTCGATTTATTTTGAGGTCTGAGAGGAATTGGAGTGGTATTTGATTAAACTAGCAAGTTAGTGGGAGCATAGCTACAGTTAGCTAGCCTAAATGGCTAATACTTAAACTCACTTTATAGCTTTTAAAGCTATAAAACACCACATTTTTAAAACACCAAACCACCACAGTTCGGATGCGCTGAGTCTTACAGCATTTTAACAACATTATATTAGTAAAATAAAATAGTTTTTAAAAAGTTCTCATAGTTAACGAAAACTTTCGTCATGGTTTTTGTAGCTTGCTAGTTGGCAATTAAACCTTAGGTGGAAACGGTCTAAAGTCGTTAATGTTGCTCTATACATTTTGCATTTTGGTCTCTAAAGGTGCATTTTATTAGTTTGGCTGTGCTAAATAAAGTTGGCGCGATACTTTAATACATTTGTAACCGGTCGGCCTTGTTTGGTTAAACTGTTGTTAAACCTCGTTGGGATTATTTGTGTTTGTGTAACGGAGATATATTTAAACGAGTTGTAAAATCAGATTTTCTATTCCTCTCTGTAATCTTGGTCTATTCAGTATATAAGCTGCAAGTGTATTTCGTCTAGCTATAGTATCTTATATAAATATTTTACCACGACTTAACTTTGGTGTAGTCAGTCCTTTCTTAAGATATTCACCAAACACTTTCTGCTCTGTTTACATTTATGGTATTGCTAGATTAGTTTGTCGTAGGTTTTGTCTGCGAGATTACGGTGTAGTCACAAATCCTTTGCTTACATTTTGGTAAAGACGGATTTGTGGTTGAACCAGTTTGTTTTGTCGACACTAATTTACAAAGATTGTGGACAGTGGGACCAGACAGAACCGTTTTATCAACATAATAACATGGAGATTTCTCACAGTTCCTCCTTTGATTTCTTGCTGGACACACCCGTGATTGAGGGGAATTGTTTCTGTGATCAATTTCTGCAGCATATGCATCTTCATCTTTCAGCGTTTTGCTTCCTGTAATTAGACAAACAGAGTCTTTAGAGGACAACACAGCAAGAGCCGATCGTCTGCCTTTATTTAGCCACAGAAGTGGAGTTTACCATTTGTCATGTCTTCTTACTGATTTAGTGCTTGAACATACTATAATATTGAAAACATTACATGTTGAGCGATTTCTGTAGTATGTATAGGAAGCAGTTGACTTGAAGTGGCAGAACCGGCTGGTTTACCTGTGAGCAGAATGCAGTTCTCACAAGCGCTGGCTTATATAACATCCACCCTTTTCAGTTCACCCTACAGGCCTGAATTCTATGGAGAAATTCAAGATGTGTGCATTTCCCCCCAATTTTCCCTTCAAATTCTTTTAGTGTTTTAGCATGCAAATTCTTAACACCTGCTTTTTCTCGCGGCTGGATTCGCTCTGCCACCACACACCCTTCCTTAGCGCTTCAACAATGGACCCTTAAAGACGTGAGACATGCTGGTACTTGCCATGCTCGCTATCTTTTGTTTGGATTGAGTCATATCAGGGTAACCTGTCCTTCACAGCTGTGCAGAACTTGCTCTTGGTGCTTCTTATGCAGGATTAGTATTCATTGCATGGGTGTCATGCGGCCGGTCATGGATCGGCATGGCTTGCGCATGTTAAATGTTGGAGGAATAGGTCACCGCAATTCCTGTGTGAAGCAAGGTCAACGTGATTTTTGGCTTTTCACTTGCTAGTGTTGTATGGCCAATGTAGTGTGTGCTGCTTTTCATTTTGGTGCCTGGATGTAATTTGCGTTAGAGTTATTTTTTGTTCTTGTGAAATTAAAAATAGTCTTTCTCTTCCGGGAAAATGGACCAAAAATATTGAAGAATTGTGTGCTACACAGATTGTTGTCCAATCAGATGCTCTCTAGAATGAGAATTCCCCTCGCCCTGTAGTTGAGTAACCAAGTAGCGAATCATGACTCATTGATGTGACAGGCCTAATTAAAAATAATGTTGTACCCAAAGCACACATTTCAATAGGAAATGCATCAACACCGGAAAGAAAACTGTCATTCAAGCCATTTAATGGGGTCTTTGGTTTTTATATTGTAATATTTATTTACTATATTAGAGAATTTGCATTCCCTTTGCTGGTGATATTCAGCAGTTCTCTGAATAAGTAATTGATTTTTGAGTGCACTAAATTCCTGCAGTCTAAAGGGCCATTCACATAGAACACATTTCTTCAACTTTTTAATTGTTTTCCTATGTAAACGTGTTAAACATGCAGAACCTTGCACATGAAACTGTTCAAAAAGTTTAGTTTTTAAAAACATGTTGCAAGACCTTTTTTCCATTTTGTGTTTTTCTGTGTGTATTGCTTCTAATTAGGGATGTAACGGTATGAAAATTTCTAGAGATGCACCGATTGCAATTTTCTTGGAAAAAAAGTACCAGGTACCAGGTACTGTACCCAATGGAAAACCCCCAAAAAGTGAACCGTACCGAGCCGTACCATGCAGTGGAAAAGCGCCATAAGTTTTTCAGGGGCCTGTACCATGATGGTGACTGAACAAACTCGGGGTTACAGGATTAGTTTTGAGTTGACAAAACCAAACCAGTCCAATCTGGCTTTGTTGGTAATGGATTAAGGGTATAATAATTATATAAATCATATAAAATAATTATAAAAAATAATCATCTCTAAATTCAGACAATTTTATCTTTAAAAATGTTTTACTATGTAGCGTCCTTAAATTTGGAGTAAGAGAAACTGGGGGAGTGACCACCTCCTGAAGTGGTTTGAGCGATCGGATTTATATCCGTCTCGAATGCGTTTTGGAGGGCATTTACAACTGGTCTTTTCACTATCGGATAGCTATCCGATCAGAAAAAAACGCATGAAGTGACCAGGTGTTAACAGGCCCATGTTACACGACATGCGTTCTCTTTCTCAACTATTTAACGTTCCAAAACTGACTGTGTTTAACTGGATACTCGCA
>NW_015555781.1:3681431-3691123 GCF_001515605.1 Sinocyclocheilus anshuiensis | reverse complement strand
TGCCTGTGCCGCTGGTAACAAAACGGATCGGCTCGGAATCGGAAAGAAGTGAGACTGATCGGCTGATCACCAATCCGGGCCGATCATGAGGAAAATCGGCCAATTCCGATCCCTGGCCGATCGATCGGTGCATCGCTAAAAATTTCTTATCACGATTATAGTGACCAAAATTATCACGGTTATCAGTATTATCACGGTATTGTTAAAATGTGCTGGAGATGTTAAAAAAGTACCGACACATAAATCACTTCACTAAGTTTTATATTTCAAAATCAACAAACAACAAATAAAATGACTTTTTGTTTGCATAATCACTAAAACAATAACATTACCAATGATGTTCGGATTTTAAATGACAACTTGACTGACAACAGTTGAATAGCATGTTGAAATATCTAATGTAAATGTTCAAATAAAGCTTTGAAAAAGTAATAAAAAGGTAAACCTCATATTTCAGCCTTTAAATAAAGATAAGATATATGTCAAAATAATAATTGATTAATAAATGATTATATGTATTTTATCTGCTCCATAAGTAATTCTAGATAGCTTATCTGAATTGTTTAAATGTGTAGAATTCACATTAGCTTGTTTTTCATCAACCGGTCAAAATGTACAGAAGGGCATGCAAATTCGGTCCGTTTTTGGCCAGACAGAAACTGCACACAGGCTGAATGTAAATATAAGTCTCTGTAAATCCACTCGCTGACAGCAGGTGGCGCTTATGGAAAAGCTGAATTAGAGCTATTTCCCGTAACTTCCGTGGACAAAGCAGTATTGCGATTAAGATCACTCTCTTTAGGTATTACATGGAGCGATGATGAAAACAAAATGCCATCGAATCGTTTCTTAGGACAGTCAGAACCATCAGAGGTATATTTATATAATTAATTCATTCATATATTCATTTGTATAATTCCCTTAGCACTCTTTTAGAACTTACCAGCTTTTCCGCCCTGTTTTCACTCAAAACAAAACTACTCTGCGTGCTGTGCACACGTGAGACTGTTAATTAAAACTGTGCTTTATGCTGGACTGTATTTATTTATCACGAGTTGTTCAAATCACGGTAATCTAATACAGATTTAATGATAATTAAAAGATGAAACGGTAATACTAATCGTGGGGAATTTTATCATGATTTATCGTCAAACCGGTAATCGTTACATCCCTACCTCTAATTGTGCTTAACTTAAATTACTAGGTTTTTTTTTTAAACCTTGGTTTTGACCAAGGTAAAATGAGCTGGCATATAAAAACAGCTCCATTCTCTCTGCTGTTAAAGAGAAAAATATTGTTTGCCAAATATTGAAGGTGATTTCAAGTAGGTATTCAACAGTTCTCAGAATAAGGAAGTTCTGTAGCGATCTGGTGTTGATAAAACACTACTGATTCCCCAAAATATGTTTATAACAGCATTTCCATGTAGTGCAACAGGAGTACCCGATGCAGATCAGTACTTTGGGACTCTTCTTTGTTGAAGCATTTACATCTTTTAAAGTATTGTAGTGTTACTTTAGCCAATTTCCTGGACAGGTTTCATGTCTTCTCGAAGTAGAAAAGAGAGAGCCAGTGCTGCTCACAGGACTTGCTATGCTCGGTCTCTGGCGCTGCTTCAAGACCGATCACTGAGACTCCTTAATATTGGCAGGACATTGCCAGACCTGTTTTTTTAGTATGGAGGAGGCCATCCTTACACAGACCAGGGCCTGTGTGCTGGCTTCCTGGGCCCCCGTCACAGTGAGAGCCACTGGAGCTTTGTTCCGGTAGTGATACAGTTGCCCTTCTCTTCCTCTGATGTGCTGGGCCTGAACTGGTCATTAAAGCAGCAGATGTTTCATTAGGCCATGGTTATATTCATGTGTATGTGGGCTTGGGGGAGCGGCAGTGGGGGTTGCTCATAAGGCAGCGCTCTATTGGCTCCTCTGCGGGAGAGCAGGAGTCACATTTCAGTAGCCTTTAATGAATTTATAGGATGGGTTGAGATGTTTTCTTGGCGATTGAAGCGTCACGGTGTGCTCCGGACAGGAAGCTTATATTTAGTATGACTTTGATTCTTCATTTGTGCTAGCAGACATGACTGAAGTGTTTGAGTTCAAGCATAGACTGATTTTACATGCCATACTGTAATGGAGAGCACGGTATGGTGCAATTACTTTTGGGAAAAAAGATGTCTTCCCACATGAGTGTTATGTTACTGTAAAAGATGAGTAATAGGAAGCACTTAACTCACTAAGCCGCCCTTCTGTGTGTACACAGTTATGTTTTACTCCACGTGTACCTGGGTGGTATAATGCTTTGAAAAGTGAACAGCTGTGATCCATGTCTCTTTATCTGAACTGTGATATTATCTGAAGGAGCTGCAAGTGCAGTTTGGTAATGGACCATTAAACTTCTGTATGTACATTGTGCAATTCACCATGTTTATCAACATAATCACTTTTTTTTGCTTAATTTTTTTGGAAAGAAAAACGATCATGATAATTGCTTTTAATGTTTTTATGTGCACTAGATTTCATGTAGTCTAATTGTGCTTAGCAACTATTACTAGCTTCTGGTTTTAACCTTTTCCGTTTCTGTCTGACATTTTGGCTTTTGTGTTTCAGGTAATGGAGGAATTCATCGAGCTGGCTTCCTTCACTCTGTGGAAATGGTTTTAGCAGGCGCAGAGTAACACAGAGAAACTGTTCAAACAGAGAACGTGTTTGAACTATTGCTCAACAGACTTCGAGTTTTTTTTAACTTTCAATTCTCAAGGATTTTAACACTACACGCCACCATGCCAAGCTCAACTATTCGGAGACAAATGAAAAATGTGGTAAATAACTATTCAGAGCCGGAGAAGAAGGTCAGGGAAGCGACTTCCAATGACCCGTGGGGCCCCTCCAGTTCTCTGATGTCAGAGATCGCAGACCTCACTTACAATGTAGTGGCCTTTTCGGAGATAATGACCATGATTTGGAAGAGGCTGAATGACCATGGAAAGAACTGGCGGCATGTGTACAAGGCCCTGACACTGCTGGACTACCTGATCAAAACGGGCTCTGAGCGAGTGGCCCTGCAGTGCAAAGAGAACATCTTTGCCATACAGACGCTCAAAGATTTCCAGTATATCGATCGGGATGGCAAAGACCAGGGCATCAACGTCAGAGAGAAGTCTAAGCAGCTGGTCGTGCTATTGAAGGATGACGACCGTCTAAAGGGTGAACGCTCTCAGGCTCTGAAGACTAAGGAGCGCATGGCACAGGTGTCCACCAGTGTTGGCAGCAACAATCAGATCAGCTTCGGCCGTGGCTCCAGCCAGCCCAACCTCTCCACCAGTTACTCAGAGGAGTATGGCAAGTCTGAGGGCTCACCTGCATCATATCATGGATGTAAGTTTCTTTAGCTTGCTAACTTGCCAGGCATGAATTCTACACACATTTTTGGTGCTGACTGTGGGATAAAATGATATTAAATATGGAAAACTGCTGTAAACATTTTCAGCTCAAGACAAATTATATTAGCAGAAATATTCAGTAAACAAACATGCAAGAGGCCAGTGTCGTCTTGTTGAATCAAGTCCCTCCAGGACCCCAAAATGATGCCATTGGCTGATAGACCTTTTGATAGGTACTCTTGGTGTGATGAAATCATTTTGGAAAGATCGTATTTACATGTTGAACACACATGAACGCCACCACGGTAATAATTATGGGTGGAAATCTCAACTTTAAACCCCCACTTTCCGAGTTGGGGGTGTACAAATCTGACAGAATATGTAACTATTCCATTTACAGTGCCATTCATAAATTAAATGCAAATATTCAAAAAGCAAAACGCACCTAATGCACTTTCATTATTCATCATTTTATAGAAGTAGAGTTTTTGCTGAATTTTTGGACTCTGACCATAGTGGCTGGAATGCACATGACATTGTAATTGTGATTTCCCAACTCGTAAATACAAACCTACAAAAAGGGAGGACTTGAACGCACCATCTATCCAGTGCCTGATTAGAAATCTTACATTATCTCTTTAAGATGTTTCGTCTAAATTATTTCAAGGCTTAATGTCTTTTAAATAACTTTTGTTGTTGCTTATACTAGGGGTGCTCCGATCAGGGTTTTTGAGGCTGATCGCCAATCACAGAAAGCAGTATCTGCTGATACCGATCACTGATACCGATCTTTTTAAAGCCTTCTTTTGATCATTTATAACTATATATAGTGATACTCCAATCAGGATTTTTAGACATTTATTCAGGGCCTGAGTTTCATTTTTGAAAATGGGGGAATTCCCCTTTTAGGTGACTTTTGTGAGAGGGGAAGCAGCACGGACTGTGCTTTCACACAGGAGTCCGCTACTGAATCATGGCTGTTTACCACAAACACAACATTTATCCATTATTTTGATTTCAAATCCAAACATTGTCACTGAAAATGCTTTCAGCATTGCAATTCTTTTTTTACACAGTACAGTAATGCAATCTTTCACAGACATGTTTAAACACAATAAATATAAGCAACCCATTATTCAATGCTTTTTACTTTTGCATTTACTTCTAGATTTATATATTAAGTTTCTCAAGCAAGTGGCAAAACATTTAAACTACTTTTCTTACGTTTTCACAAACTTACCATTGACAGAAATAGTCAGCTCTACTGCCTTACCTTTTTTATTTAAATATTTATTACAAGCAATCCTGCGGTTCATAAAGAACTTTGTTTCCCTACCTCCACGAGTGCCATCTATTATTACCTTGTTTACCTAAAAGTGCTCTTTCCTTTAAACCTAGCCAAAAAGACATGTGTTGATTGTGAAACACAGTAGACTTTAATAATATGCATTTATGATGTAATTACTACATTTTCCACAATTTGAGTTGAATTACTGAAATAAATTAACTTTTCCACGACATTCTAATTTATTGAGATGCACCTGTACAAACAAAAATAAAAAATGTATGTTTAAGTACCTATCGATACTATTAAGATCAAGATCTACACTCTAAAAAACACTGGGTTAAAAACAACCCAATTTGGGTTGTTATTAACCCAAGGGCTGGGTCAATATAGGACAGAACACATATGGGGTTAATTTTACCCAGCAAATTGGGTTGTTTATTTAACCCATCATAATGGGTTGATTTAACCCAGCTAATGGGTTGATTCATTTTTATTATAATATAGCTTATTTTTTTTACATTGTATATGAAATAATGTTTACAGATTAACTTAAATCCACTAAAATTTTGTAAAATACTCCACACAACCACTGGTTTGCATGATAACTTCCTTTATTTATTATTTACAGCATTGTTTATCGTTTTTATGTATATATTGCCTATTTAAACTCGTTTAACAAACATTAAAAGTAAATATTAAACATTAAACAGAAGTAATTCACGTGTAAAGACCAGTCTCTGTTATTCTGTTTCCACCATAACGGCGCTGGCTCTCGAGCTGGAGTTGTGTTCTGTGGGGAACTGCTCATGGCTGAGACCGTCACCCTGCGTTTCACTCATAGCCGAAATATACTGCCACTGCCTTCATAACCTGTCCAAAAACAAACAGTAAACAGCTCTGAGGAAATATTTTAACATCCAAAGTATTTGTATTCTGTATCTTTATGAATAAAATCGTTTATTTTATGCAGAGTAGGCCTATCAGGCTTTTCCATCACACGATAAGACCGACGTTAGGTGATTCACACTGCGCGCCTGTATGTTGCTCTGCATGAAATTGAACGATATACAGCACAGTAACGATTTTATATATAAAATAAAATGTACACAAACCTGTATTTTACAGAAGAAATGCATCAATTCGATGGCGCTTAGAACTGTTCTCTCCAGAAGAGAACGCAAAATCCCCGCGATAAATAACTCAACCGCTGGGTTACGTCTGACCCAGGATCTGAGTAATACAAAAACTACCCAAACATTGGGTTGTTATGTCTGACCCAGGAGCTGGGTAACACTAAAAAAACTACCCAAACAATGGGTTGTTACATTTGATCCAGGAGCTGGGTAACACAAAAATTACCCAAACACTGAAAAAATAACCCCAAAAAAAATGACCCAAAATGCTCAACCCAGCATTTGGGTTAAAAAAATAACCCAGGATTTTTTAGAGTGTAGACAGACACGATGTGTGGTGATTTGAAGCCATTTGCGTATTTTGAGAAAGAAAGAGAGCGCGTGCGGTGATTCACTCACGCTGTTTGTGAAGTTACGTGTCACACAAGGTTTTCAGATTACTTTAGAAGTTATTTAATGAAGAAATATGCATTATAATTATTTCAACCATGCCGACAGAGACTGAGACGGTGACGCTGCATGTCGTGCCAAACCTATCACGGCAGCGTCATCTGATTGAGATCGGCCTTTTTAGAGACCGCCGATCAAACATCCCAACATGATTATCGGCCGATAGTGATCGGTAGCCGATCAATCGGAGCACCCCTGGCTTATACTTATACAGACTATACAATCAAACTCTGCATTATAACATTTTTTTTTTTTTTAAGTAGACTTGTTTTTTAAAGTAGACTGTTCTAGTATAGCATAGCTTATAGCCTACAGAAGTCACTCACCCTACACTAGATCATAGCAATCCTTGTGACTTTTGATCAAACATTATGAACAGCAACCCTCTGGAGTCCTAAATGGACTCAATTCACTCAGTCTGAACTATTCATTACAGTGGCAACGTATAGTGCTTTAATGGTGGGCATTTGAATTTTGTGGAGATTTAGCTTTGTGAAGGAATTTGCATGCTCAGATTTCATGTGGACCTAGTTAAAACTACTCTTTTAAAAGTATTTTGTATGTTTTTGTAAAGCATTAGAACAGATTTAAACTAGGGATGCACCGATACTGGTCTCCTGTACTCGTACTCGTTAAAATGCCCCGATACCAGTACCAAAAATAAAAGTATCGGTATCGGGCGAGTACTGGAAAAAGTGGTATTGGTGCATCCCTAATTTAAACAAAGGAGATGCACTGTCATTAAAAGTTTACCATTGTATTAAGACGGTTTCGGGATCAGGTGTTAGCAGGTACAACGGCTGTTGCTCTAGAACTTAAGCTTTTATAAATGCTACAGGCTACATTATTCTTGAGGACCATATTAAGCCCTTTACCAACAATAAAAGGCTGGTAGCCTGCTGGTCTTTCCCCTTTACGTCTGAAATGTTGCTGTTAATGGCAACAACTAAATCTGGGCTTGTTCGGTTGTGAAAGAATCAACTTTGTTGAATTCGTTTTGAGAAGCTCTGCACACCTGGAGCTCAGACTGCATGGTGCAAATTCTTTACGCTGCAGACCAGGAAACTGCTTGTCTGCTGTTACCCTGCAGGAGACACATCCTCTGTTGTGCCTCCCTGCAGCACTCAGTGGCTGTACGTCTGCCCCGGACAGCTGTGTGCCGTTCAAACCCCACCCCTTTCCCTCAGCTCGTTACAGGAAGACAGAATTCCTGAACTCCCAGAGGTCTTTTGCTCTGCCCTGTGCTTCAGGGAGGAAGCTGCTTATGTCTCTCTCCATTTTTTTTCCTACTACCCCCTGCCTCTTTTTATACAGTATAAAAAAAGAATTTGACAATCTGCTCGGAGCAAGTCAGCCAGTTTCTTTTAATCACAATTCAAAATCTAACCATTGGAGTACATTTTTGTGACCTTCTCCTAGTGTCCTTTGTCATCAATTGCATAAACTTGTTAAATTTAGGAGAAGATGAAAAGTGTGTGGGGAGCTTCATAGCATGAAAAACGGTGTAAACAGTCATTAACAAAAAGGAAAAACGGTTAGAAGAAAAGCTGTTTTGTTAACTAGTGTTTTGCATTCCTCTGCTTGTTTCCTGGTATTGTTTCTCCAGAAAGTGTAAATGGGCTCTCAGTCACATGATGTAATTCACACATCATCACACGGAAGAAAATGGATATGGGTGCTAAACATTAAGATGTGGTTTTGTTGGTTTGTGAAATTAATTCATTGTAGTATGACAAAATCTTTTAATTATAATGATTTTTTGGCATTTAGTTTTCCTGATCTACATCCACAGATTATTCTGTGGTTTGTTATTCTCTGATCATGCTAAAGGAATAGTTATATAGATTTATATTTGTAATATTATCTCTCATTTTCGTTTATCCACTTGAAAGTCTATTAATCACTATTTTCAAGCTTTAAAGTAGAAAAAAACATTGTAAAAGTGAATAGAGAATATGAATAATAGAGCAGTTTAAACCAAGTTCTGACGAGACACTGTCGCTTTATATGAGCAGATTTCATGTATGCTTTTATTTGTATATAAACATCAACGCGCATACATAGATCTCATCAAATACGGTAAACACTTGCTCAAACGTGATTGTTGTCCTGCCATGCTAAAATTAATTGGCACTTATCTATGTCATTGCATGCATTTGTTTTTACTCGTCAACCAATGAAAGAACATTTTGACAGTGTAATTTGTGTATATATATATATATATATATATATATATAATATTATATTTGAATTAGACTGAAGCAACTACTGGCGAGTTCACGTTTTACTGCAGAAGCCGACAAGCACCCTTGTTGTTTTTGAACAGAAGCCGATAAGTCCATTTTAGTATGAATGGAGTTTACAGTTTAGCTGTATTCAGGTCAGGTGATAAGGCTACTTTCACTTTTGTCGCTTTTCCACTGCATGGTATGACTCTGCACGGTTCAGTACGGCTCAGCTCGGCTCGCATTTCCACTGCAGTTTAGTACCGCTTTAGAACTTTTTCATTCCGCGTCGCCCCATCAAGCTCTCGCTGGATCCGCTCCTCTGCTATCAAGGAGAGGAACGTCTGTACTTCTTCAACAGACAATGAAACAGCTTTTTCGTTTTTTGTTAAAAAAGGTGCACTCGTTCAAAACAGTTGTGTTCGATCCTTCGCTGGTTCTGCTGATTTAGGTCTAGCGGTTCTGTTGTGTTTGTGTCGCAAGTTCTGTGACGCAGGTAGTGATGATTCTCTCCGGCCAATCAGTGATGAGCAGAGTTTACGCGTAACGTTTTGGTAACAGTACGGTTCGCTTGGAACCTCAACCGAGGTGGTACTGAAAAAAGTACCAGGTACTGTACCCAGTGGAAACCCCCCCCAAAAGTGAACTGTACCGAACCGTACCGTGCCATACCATGCAGTGGAAAAGCGCCATTTGAAAAGACGTGCTAGCTGAGAGGGGTTTCGTCAAAGCTGACTAAAAGTGATCGAAGATGGATAATTTCGACGAACTTAATGAACCTGTGATATCTTCTTCAGGGTGAAAAAAGCTGAAACGTTTTCACAGAACCTTGCAAAAGCTGCGTGTTACAATGGTGAGGGAAAAGCTTCGTGTATTGCGTATAATCACATCCATACAGTTTATGATCACAACAACAACAACGTTTGTCAGGCATCTACATTGTCATCTGAGGAGATTACAAAGATTAAACAAATGTTTTTTTAAACTCTAAAACATGAAATGAGGAGTTATCTGCTTTTGCCAAAAAACGACTGTTGGAGTTATATACTTTTGCTATAAAACAAACTTTTAATATGTAAAAAAAACAAACAAACATACTTTCAATGTACTTTAATTTTGTAAATTACCTGTATTTGTTTAAGTTATTATTACTTAATCAAACCAACCCAACTGCAGTTTGATTGATATTACTTGGAATGCGCAATAAAAAACGTGAT
>NW_015555781.1:3680925-3681415 GCF_001515605.1 Sinocyclocheilus anshuiensis | reverse complement strand
TACTTTCACTTTGAAAAGACGTGCTAGCTGAGAGGAGTTTCGTCAAAGCTGACTAAAAGTGATCGAGGATCTTTTCGACAAACTTGATGAACCTGTGATATCTTCAGGCGAAAAAGCAAAATAAAAGCTGAAAGGTTTTCACGGAAGCTTGCAAAAGCAGCGCATTACAATGATGAGAACAATCACATCCGTACAGTTTATGATCACAACAACAACAACGTTTGTCAGGCATCTACATTGTCATCTGAGGAGATTACAAAGATTAAACAAATGTTTTTTTAAACTCTAAAACATGAAATGAGGAGTTATCTGCTTTTGCCAAAAAACGACTGTTGGAGTTATATACTTTTGCTATAAAACAAACTTTTAATATGTAAAAAAAACAAACAAACATACTTTCAATGTACTTTAATTTTGTAAATTACCTGTATTTGTTTAAGTTATTATTACTTAATCAAACCAACCCAACTGCAGTTTGATTGATATTACT
>NW_015555781.1:3674801-3680898 GCF_001515605.1 Sinocyclocheilus anshuiensis | reverse complement strand
TAATTTTGTAAATTACCTGTATTTGTTTAAGATATTATTACTTAATCAAAACAACCCAACTGCAGTTTGATTGATATTACTTGGAATGCGCAATAAAAAACGTGATTTCTGAAAAAAAAAAAAAAAAAGTTATCGGTGTTTGCAAATAAACTATTCATATATGTATATATTTTTTTTTTTGCAATTTCAAGCACAGTATACAATTTTGCCATCAATTATCACAAAATCCTTTACATAGCAATCTTTAAGGTATTCTTGAAATTTGTGATAATCCTGTGGTGTGAAATGCAAAACTCCATGTAAAACATTTTTCTTTTTATGTGTTGTCCATGCTAGTGCTGTGTTCGATACATCGATACGACGATGTATCGTCACAGAGATTTGACGATACGAGTATGATATTGTGGCACGTGTGCAGCAGTGGACCGCGCTTAATTTGAATACAAGAACAACGTTTAAAATTGAGCTGAAAAGTGCAAGGTTTCTAAAAAATAATGAATAGAGCATAATATATAGGCTATAACAAGGTTTAATATGGCCGCAGAGGAACACAACTGGGTTGCCTGATATAAAGAGACGTAATTCCCGAAACAGAGCTTCCCAATTGCGCAATACGGAAATATCTGCTAAATGTGCTACTTATCTTTGTCAACCTGGCAACCATGTGCACGCGCTCTCTCTCCACTGTGGATAAACAGTAAAGCTGTGGCTTTAATTCCTTTAGAAACAATGATGCTACCAGCTCCTTGTTGAGAAAGATAATATAGCTCTTGAGCGATTAACCTATTTAGTTGATCAAACTGCGGGGCAGCGCTAAAATGTTTGTTCTTGAATGTCTGAGTGCGCGCGCAGCGTGATCTGTGTTTTGTGCAATGATAACCTACCAGCAATGTAAATATGATTTTTTTCAAATATATTAGAATGAGTACATTACAATATAAATTTATTAGAACAAGTACATTATTATTTATGGGCTTAAAAACAAGATGCAAAAAATCAGAATATTGTACCTGGTGGGGAGTGCCCAATGTAAACATGAAACATATGCCATTACCTATATTGTACTGTGGTACAGTTATGGAGGCCCTTCATAATGCAGAGGTCAACTGCCTGCTCTGCCAATAGTTAGAAATGGCACTATAGTATGCAGTGTTTAATAAATAGCTGTTTTACTAAATTCTGCTGAGGTGAAATTCAGTGCAGTCCATATCGTGATATGTATCGTATCGTGGCATCTGTATCGTGATACGTATCGTACCGTGGCTTTGCTGGTGATACACAGCCCTAGTCCATGCAGTTCATGATTCCCATTAATCAAGAGACTTTTAATTGAATTGTGTAGGCTAATGTTTTTAATTTATATGTAAAATTGAGTCTAAAACCTTGATGTTGAAAAAATCAGTGTCCATTTAATTTAGTAATAACTCACATGCTGTCAACAAGTGTATTACTCTTCTAGTCAAGTGAATTGAAATCTGACTGTACTGCTTGTGAAACAGCTGATGGAAAACCTTTTTAGTTTCTAAATTAGAAACCTCTTCATATTAAGTCATTATCAGATGTCAAAACAAGCATTTTTCCCCCCTTCTGCACACCTTCTGTATTGTTTTTGTTATTGAATCAGAATTGTCATTTTAAGGTGTCCGGAACATGTTTTAAGCTTTTGCTTACACAGAAAACACCCCCATTATCAGTTTCATGCATAAAAAGCTCTTTGTGTTGGTGAACTGTGTGTTACACTGTGTGTAAAAGTATTTAAAGCTGCATAACAGTGAAATGTCAAGCTGCTTACTATTACTTTTTTTAAATGCTAAGTTTTGTTTGGATCAGTGAATGACACACTCTTGGCTAAAGGACACAGCAAATTAAACCAATAGCCAAGGAAAATCTTGACCTTGTTTAAAATAGATTCTGGATGCCTTTACATCAGCCAACATAATCCAGCCAAAGTTTGCTCATGCCTCCAAAATCCAAAAACATTGGTCTTTATTTTTTTACTTTTTTGTTTAAACCATCATTAATATTTGTTGAATGACTTTGACAAATAATGTGACACCAGTTATTTTGAAATATATTTCAGAATATATCCATTGGACTACGTAGTTAAACACTTGACTATTAGTTAAACAACCAGCTTTGTTTCAGACGATAACGAAAATAGCCATAGATGCTGGTGTGGCAATAAATAAATAATGGCTGCAGTTTGTTTGTGCGTAGCCGCAATGTCAGCATATCTGATGAAGAGAACCAGATTTATCAATGAAATATTCTTGGTTGTGCCGGTTCAGGCTATTTATTGAGACTGATCAATAAACTGATTGTCTGGTTGCATACAAACATGCAAGGCACTTTTTGGTCTGGCTGGCTCTAATCAGATTGGTTGCTTTACATGTCAGCCAGTTTCTTAACTGTCTATATTTGTGGTTATTGGCCAGAATAAGCTTTAAAAAACACTTATGCTAATAATAAAAAATATTTTTCAACGAGTCTATGAATGAAAAAAATCAACCTTGCTATTTAAATTATGATTCTGAGAAATTGACGTTGAACCATGTAGTTGGCATATGAGTCATATTTCCATTTTAGCCCAGTAAGAGTGGTGTGGTGTGGACTGGAAGCACTTGTGATGTCATCTGTGATCTCACCAAAGCTCCACACCTGCTGCTTCTCCTCTCACAAGAGTCACCTAAGAGGGGAATTCCCCCTGTAAACAAAGCAGCGCTGAACTTATGAACTTTAATATGCATTATACAGAGGCAAGATGAAAAGAAAAAATACCATCTAAACTTTTCTAAAGACAGTAAGTTCCCCTCAGACGTACATGCATATAAACTCCTACACCTAAATGAATCGCGATTTGTTTAGCATCTCAACTGATTTGAATCCTCACATATTTGAATCGATTTTCAACCGGCTCGCAGTTAATCGTTACATCCCTAAATAGTTATAAATGATAAAAAGAAGGCTTTAAAAAGATCGGTATCGGTGATCGGTATCGGCAGATACTGCTTTCTGTGATCGGTGATCGGCCTCAAAAATCCTGATCGGAGCACCCCTAGTTACATTTCTCTATATTTCTACTTCTGTATATTGTGCATTATTTAATTTTCTGTTTTTCTTATATTAGTGTATACTTCATCTCTACTGTGTAATTTCTATGTCTGCTGCACTAGTTTGCACTATGTCCATACTTCCTTCTGCACTGGAAGCTCCTGTCACCAAGTAAAATTCCTTGTCTGTGTAAACATACTTGGTAATAAAGCTCTTTCTGACTTCTGAATGTATAACACCAGTAGACTATTAACAATGAATGTTCTGTGAAAACAATAAACAGCAGCTTTCAGCCTGTCACCTTGATGCAAACATGAAATATTAGACGTATAGTATTTTCTTTACAGGTTTTTTTTTTATTGGGCTGCTTTTGCATTGTTTTTTCTATGCAAACACGGACACGTTTGACTTGCACTAGCATCTCTTGCAGCATCTCATGCATGAAACGGCATTATAAAAACGCAGCGCTCAAATTAAAAGGCGTTCACTTACATCATCTTGCATGTTTTTTTCTATTCCACTGTCCATGTTGCATCTTTGTCAACACAAAAGTGCATTCTGAATGGCGCCTCGCGATATGAGCACGTCACTCGTGAGCGGTTAATCACGTGCGCCGACATGAGGTCGGATCGTTCTTTTCTCTTTACTGTTATGATTGGCATATTGTCAAAGTGTCTAATTGTAACATTTGGTAATATTTCTATTAAAAATAGAAGAGAAAAAAAAAGTCCATTCCTTGATTTCCAAAAAAAAAAATTACGGCAAAACATTAAATTCGAATTAATCGATAAAATCGGAAAAATTGCCCAGCCCTAGCCTTAACACAAATGTACAGCTCTTTTTGTCAGACGTGTCATGTGCTTTTAGTTTGTGGTTGCTTTGAGTGTAGTATAAATTCTGGCCTTGTGACCTGTGCTTTTGTAAGGTGTTTGGCTCTCAATGGCCTGAGACTGATCCATGTGCTCCGAAATGGCTAGAGATACTCGTGTTTTCCAAATCCAATCAGTATTGAAAGTACTATTGTCCACTGGTTTAACCAACAAGCTTATAATCAGTAGGCTGTTGTGATTTACCCAGCTTGGCTTCTTCATTCTAGCCTGGCATGTGCAACACTCTCATGGATGTTCATTTGATATTCACCGTTGCCTCTTTAAATAAGATCTTATTCATTGAGTTACAGACATAAAATGACTGATAAGAGCATTAGTAAGAACATTTTAAGTTGTTCTTGTGTCGTGGCATATGAGTAACTGATAAAACCCTCTCAACAGTAATTGTAATGTGTGCTTGTTGGCTCACCCAAGCCCTGCCTTAAGATAACCCAGCCGGGTGTGGTAGCAGTGTAGTGCTTGAATGATAATGTCATTGTATGTGTGTTTTGTTTGGTTTTAGCCACATCTCCCAATGCATCTTCAGAGTTGGAGCAAGCCAGACCTCAGACGAGTGGAGAAGAAGAGCTACAGTTGCAATTGGCTCTTGCCATGAGCCGAGAGGCTGCTGAGCAGGTACATCATGTCACTCAATACCACCCTAAAACTGCTGCCTGATGTGACACATCTATAGCTAATTATACGATTTATGATGCTTAATGTACAGTTATGAGAATGATTTTGGATCAATGAGTTTTCATGGTGGGCGGGGCTACCTAGAAGCACAGATGTACATTAAAGAGAGCTTTTTATAGAGTGCTATTTCAGGCTTTATTTAAAAAAAACATTTTCCCTGAAAGTTTAAGCTAGTGTATTTTGCAAGAGCACGATTATAAACACAATGAGGCTGTAAAAGTGGACTAGTGAGTAAATATGAGTTTACCTGTTTGATGAGATGATGTTTAATGTTCCTGACAATTTCTGTAGTCCTGTTTAGCCACTAGTTTGCAACAGCCTTTTTCAAGACATATGAAAGATTCAAAAGAATCACAAGAGGTAGTACTTGCGTATATTAAATAATATATGTAAAATAAAACGTGAAAATATCTTGGGCTTGTGTTAACCACAGAACTTATTTCAGGCATTTAACCAAAAACCAATTCAAGTAACCCATTAACCCATGGAATTCGTTTCCAGGTTTTGGCCTACGAACATACATCACATGGTGTGAGGCCTGTTCACGCCATTAGTTTTTCTAAGTCTTAATAATTGAAGAAGACTTTAAAGCTGCAGATCCGAAATCAATATTTGAGCAAGTACATAACCAACCAGTGTTCAAAACTATCGCCTTACTTTAGCCCGATTCAGAACGGTTAGCTTATAATAATGTTTTCTAATTTGAGTGGTACGGGTAGGTTTTCGCGGGAAATTCGAGCATGGCACTGCGTCATTACGTCACGTCTGTAAACATAAAGAAGTTGTCCCGGCTACTAGGCTGTCGCATGTGAGGATCCTGTAGGTGGCGGATCGTTTATAGCCTTTTCTCACAGCAGCCAGAATAATTAAATGTATAATTTTGATGGCTGATTGTGATCCATAAGTGCGGTGACTGACTGCCACACATACTCTTCAGAACATTAGATTCATCCGCGCTGGAGCACAACCCACGCAAATAGATAATTCCGCACACAGCTGCAATTCCAGGTTTTCAAACAGAGATGGCGACAAAGAGGCAAAACTTACGGACTGCAGCTTTAAAATAAAACTTCTCTGCACTTTGTTGGAAATAACTTGGCTTGTGATTTTATTTTAGCCAAATCACAGCCATACGGTCCCACTTGCTGTGTCAGATTGACTGCGGACTTATTTCAGTTATTCATTCTGGTTATTTTCTCTCCTTGTTTTTAATTTGCCCTAATATGCATGAACATCACTCCATAGTTAAAACTAGGGATGCACCGATACCACTTTTTCTACACAACTATCAATACTTTGTCGGGTGACCCTTAGCCTTAATGACAGCATATAGTCTCCTGGGCATGCTGTTACCCAGCTTCATGCAAACCTGAACTTCATTTTTTTTTTCCCCCAGACTCGTTCTGAATCATTTTTGGTCCCAAATTTGTATCAGTTTTACTGGTAGTCCACTGTATGAAGAATTTTTGGGTATAATATAT
>NW_015555781.1:3654264-3673108 GCF_001515605.1 Sinocyclocheilus anshuiensis | reverse complement strand
GCTAAGTGAGTGAACATCAAAGATCACACAACAGAAGTGCTCTCTCTCTCTCTCCCTCCCTCCCTCCCTACCGTTAAGTAACTTGTGCATTGTTTTACTTACTTGTTTTTGACGTATCCGACCGAACTACAAACTTTCCAGTGATGTCTGTGAGAAAGGTATATTCACTCGACAAGCTTGCGCCGCTGCGCGCTCAATCCACTCAGCATGCTTTGCTCATCAACTCGCGCACATCAGCTATACAGTCAATACTGAATGTTTAACATTATATTCATTGTATACATATACTTCGTAGATATCCTTAATCTCTAATAACTCCATTCTGCTGTCTGTTGTTCTGTTGTCAGTGTTTCATTGTCTGATGGCACTTAACACATGCTGTGTGGTATCGGCGTTTGGTATCGGGGCATTTTAACGAGTACGAGTACAGGAGACCAGTATCGGGCCCGATACCGATACCGGTATCGGTGCATCCCTAGTTAAAACCATATTGTTCCATCACCCCGACAATCAGCAAGCAATTTCAGAGAATGACTTGCTCTAATGGTTCCCCATTAGCAAAGATCTAGCCACAGTGAATAATCAAATAGTCATTTACTGCATCAAATGTGGACAAATATTTCTGACACAGAAGTCGAAATTTAAATTTAAATAAAATTAGTTAGTGTTTGTTTGTTTATTTAAAGTTACAGCTTTGAAGAGCTGATTCAGGAATGAACACATTTGTATATGGTCTTATCAGATACAGATTTACCTTACTGTGCCTCTCAGGCAGCCGCACCCTTTACACATACTAACCGGTTCACTGTATAATTAGGTAATGGTAGGGGTAGGCGATATGGCAGAAAATATATCACGTTTTTTTTTTTTTTTTTCAGGAAAATTACGGTTAAAACAATTACGGTCAAAATATCTTTTGTGTTCAGCACAAGAAAAAAAATGAATACAGGTTTTGGACAAGTGAGTAAACAATGACAATTTAAATTTTTGGGTGAACTATCCCTTTAATGACAATCGGCATCGTGTTTAGTACTGTCGCTTTAAATTTTTAAAGCCGTTTTTCTCTCAACTGTTTACTTTCACTCTAGACATAACCAACTGTGTTTATATGTAAACCTTGTGTGTTTTTGACCGTATTGACACAATCAGATGCAAATGATAACTTAGTCCAGTAAACAGGTGCTGTTTGACAGGCTTTTCAGTGTGTGTGCGCGCTTCAGGTGTACGCGCTCAGAAAAAGCTCATGTCAGAACGAAATGTTTGAATGAAATGTTTAACCTGCAAGGCTTTAAAGCACATGCAAATAATATGCTTTTGTGATTGCGGATAAGTGCAGTGTCCCGTGAGTAACCCGTAACTCTACCGCTGAGTTAACATTTGATGTGAATGTATGTGGCATTGTACAGTATATTGAGACGGAGGCACCAGAACTGCAACTGACAGAAAGTGCGCTGTAGCACGATACTGCAATATTTCTTCAAAAGCAGATCGTGGAGACATTTTAATCATCCACGATCAAAAATCGTGATATCGCACACCCCCAGGTGATAGTAATACAGTTACTCTATTCTGGGAAAATGTTTCATTTCTAATTGCAAGCTGAGGGCTATTTGCATCACATGAAAGCCACTTTCACTGTACTTATATTTCAAATTGGCACGGCGTCAAATAGGAGCCTTCTTCTGGCTCATTTTCTTCTCAGTTACCGGTTTCACAAATATACCTAGTTGTCCTTTTCTTGCAACGTGGGGCCAGACCAGCAAGAGGATATTTTTTAGGAAGCTTACAAATTAGTGTGGAAGCCATACAACCACACAACTGTCTCACTGGGATTTAAAACCACATCTTACACGTCTTATAAAAGTGATGAAGTGGGGCAGCTGATACAGTAGGAAGTATAATGTTCCTGAAGGCTCTGATTATGCTTGGAGCTTGCTGCTCAAATAATAATGGGAAGGAATTGTGTGTGCCCTTGGACATCTGGGATGAATTTACAAATGAAAAAAGCAGGCATGTTAGTGCGTTGAGGAGGGGCTTGTCTGAAAGGGAGGTGCATAGTACTTCCTACATTTCTGTATCACTATTGGCTCTCTTAAATTTGCCTCTCAGTGTATAGCTGTCAGATGTCGATAATGGTGATTGTGATTCATTCTGTGAGCTTCATCCCTGTCAGATCTTGATGTAAACTAGGGGTCAATTAAAAAATGGACATAATTGTATGAGACAGTCAGATGCCCCTGATTTGTGATCATTATGAGGTTAAGGGAACCGTAGCCTTCTATCTGTTGAAATAATGAGGCTTATGGTGAAATGGTGAAAGAGCATCACTCATCTTGGCTTTTTCTGCTGGATAAACAATGTCCTTTCTCTTTTCTCTTTGCCTCCTGTGTAAATCATTCATGTATTAGCTTTACACTAAAATGTCCTGTATGTAGAAACATTAGAAATCTTCAGTGATAAAAGTTTTTTGGCTATGTGAAATGTTTTTCTTTAAAGGAGCTTTGCTTGCACTACTGCCTCATTTAACCCATGTTTGATTGCTGATATTTTCCAGTTTTGGAAGATTTTCACTTGGAGTGTTTATTGAAACAACATTTTATTAAAATAATTGTTCAAATGTGTTGATTTGTAGGTCAAGCCCTACAGAAGATCTCTGTTCTCGCTCCCCTTCAGCTTGGAAGCTTTAATTGTCGTGAATGTGGCTCACCAAATACAAAGTTATATACTGCCACAAAATTAACATAGGGACTAGATTACAGCCTATCCTCGGTTGCTTCCCACTGACATATTTTACATTCTTTGCTTCCTTCCTGTCTCCTCTGCCCTTTGAAACTGACCTGTTGAGGAAACAAAGTGCTGGGTGTGTCTCTTGGTTTGCTAACACAATTCTGAGTCTTGGCTTCAATGTGTAATTGTGTAATCTGCAGATTTTTACATGCCTCAGTAACTGAATTTTGATGCTGAATCATCGTGAATCACAACAACAGGGCTTTATCGTCATAGGACACAGGGTGGCAGGTTCACACTGTGATTCAACAGACGGCATGCACTCCATAATGTGTGTGATATAACATGAATTCTTTCGTGTGTTTCTGTGTGGTTGTTCAGGAGGAGAGGATGCGTCGTGGGGATGACCTGCGGCTCCAGATGGCTCTGGAAGAAAGCCGCAAAAACTCCAACGCAGGGAAAGTGGCCAAGAAGAAGAAAGAGGTAGGTGCAGCCTCTGAGCGCTTCAGCTCATCAGTAGGCCTGAACTGAATCTGTGGCCACACAAAACTCTGCAGAAGGTTTACACATCCCTGACCTCCTGCATGTTCATTTATTAAAAGGACAGTTCACCCATAAATGAAAATTGTCATCAATTGCTCATCCTTGTGTCGTTGCAAACATGTATGACATTCTTTCTTCTCTAGAACAAAGATATTTTACCTGAATGTTCATTCTGCTCTATTCCATATACAAAAGCATATATTGATCAGGGGCTGTCAAGCTTCAAAACCTCATTAAAGTACTGTGTAACAACTGTACTTATGCATCATATTCAAAGTCTTCGAAAGCCAAGTGTCTGATTTGATGATGCTAGATAACATAAGAGTAGAGCAGAAATTGTTGTTGTTGTTTTTTCCTCACAATCTAGGCAGAAAATATGAAAAGTTTAGAAAAGTTGAGCAGACTTTTTTTTTTTTCTTCAGTCAACAGTTTGGCTTTATTTTAGGTTAAAATGTATGAATATATGAATGCACCACTGCTCAAACGTTTGGGTTCAGTAAGATTTTTATCTCTTTTGCTCAGTATTTATTCGATCAATAATACAGTAAGAACAGTAATATTGTGAAATATTATGATTTAAATTTTTTTTTTCATTTAAATATATTGTAAAGTGTAATTTATTCCTGTGATGCACTTTCAGCAGCCATTACTCCAGTCTTCAGTGCCACATGATCCTTCAAAGATCATTCTAATATGATTTGATGCTTAAGACACATTTATTATTATTATTATCAATGTTGAAAACAGTTGTGCTGCTTAATATTTTTGTGGCAACTGTGATACACTTGAATATAAAGTTTAAAACCGCATTTAACTTTTGTAACATTATCAGTGTCTTTACTGTCACGTTTGATAAATTCAGTGTTTCCTTGTTGAATAAAAGTATTCATTTCTTTAAAAAGAGTATTACTGACCCCATATTTTTTTAAACCGTAGTGCATATTTAGGGGTTATGAAATTGTCAGCTTTTTGCCTTCATTAGTTCTTTTTAAATGGTCGTGTGGTGTGATAATTACATTAAGTTAAAATATTCCATATTTTAATATATATTCCATATATTCCATTCCAGTAGTCTCTCAATTAATGAGCTCATAAAAGCTGCTGCATAATAATTCTAAAAGAATTGGCAATTCCACAAGATGTCAACCTCAATGTATATTACCTGAAAATGTTCAGTTACCTAAATACTGATTACTGTGTAATCCTAAACTATAATGCAAAAATTTTGTGTTAATACTCCTATAAGCTAAATAATGCCACCAGAAAACAATTTAATTAATCTATTCAAGTAACTTCTTTTTCCCTTTCTTTGCTTGCGGACCTGTTTACTCATAATGTGAGTATTTATGTTCAGATCAGCTCCTGAGTTCTTATTCACTAAAGCAGATGTGATTGCTTTGGATAGTGAGATATATCTGTGGACACTAATCTCAGATGTTGTGTGTGCAGCCTCCACAGTCATCTCTGATGGATCTGATGGACACGGTTCCCGAGGGCCCTGCCGATCAAGCATCGGACCCTTGGGGAGCAGGAGCTGCAGCTGCAGCAGCAGCAGCAGGCCCTGCCTCAGACCCCTGGCAGTCCTACGGTAATCACAAAAACTCACAAACTAGGGCTGGACAATATAAATTAGATTTGTAAATATCATGATGATTATAAAGCACTTTTGATTGGCCATTATGTTTCCTAAAGACTGTGTCAATAGACTTGTTTCACTATCCTTCCTGGTCTTGTGAGCATTTAAATTTTTACATTTAAGCATCTGCTTAGCAGCAGTGAAATGGACTGAATGTTTCCTCTGGAGGGAAAAAATCACCCTTTTAAACCATTTTGGAGAAAATGCATAAATATTGTGATATATAATAAATTGTCAAATGGATGAGGAAAATATATCTAAAAACAGACTATTTTTAGTTTTATTATCTTGAAGGCAGGCAGGCACGCACAAACACTAGTAAACCCCCTTCACGTACAAGATCACATTTGACTGTGGCTAATAATAGCACATTGACAACAGTTTGAATCAGCTTCCTGCTGTGCTGATCACATTAGGCTTTATACGAAAAAAGTGCACTTATCCCACCACAACCATTTGCATAATAGATACTAGCTTGTCGTTAGAATTTAAGGCATATTTGAATCTAATTTTACAAAAAAAAAAATAATACATGTTAGTGGTCAGATTGTGAGGACCACCTGTTTACCAAAAGCCCCCCCCTCAGGCTCTATTTCATAATGTAGTTTGGGCCTGTAGCTCTTCGTGGCAGCTCAGTAATGTAGCTAGGCTGGTAGTAGTGCATTCCAGTGTGAACAAAACAAAGAGACTCAGTATTCAGGTCTGCACTGGTTGAGAGAGCGCTGAGCCTGTAAAGGGTTCCTCTTCCAGCAGCCTAGTTCTTTTAAGTTTAAGCCAGACTAAAGTCATGAAGCGCATGGAGAGAAGCACTGAAGCAAGTGTGCATGTCCTCTTAAAGTGGAAACAGCAAAAACCACCAATTTGAACTCAAATTTCACTGTATATTCCATAACCTCTACTCCCATTTTACTTGCATTGCCTGTCACACTCATTTGTAAAATAGTAAAATTTGTACAAATTTATTTTGTTGTTCCTGCTGTTTTTAATATAATTTTAGTATAGCCATTAGATTTAAAATAATGGATTAATGTAATCTTTTTGAAGTATATATGATTAATCTTAAACTTGGAATTTGAGCCTGGTCTCCAAATTGATTTTTTTTCTTCCTGCCATATTATAGTTTGTTCAGGTTTAATCCATTAGGCGCCTGTTCTAAGAAAGTTAAATGCAAAATGCAAAATATTATTTTTTTGACTATGTAGTGGTAATTCTGTGGTCTTCTCATTTACATCAATATGCTCATTATTGTGTTGTGCTTACAGGTGCAAATAACTTCATAAATGCATCTTGTGAATGATTCATCTGTGCTATTTTTTCTCTTTTTTTAGTTTCTGTAACTTGTCAGTTTTATTCAAAATGTCATAATCTTCTGTTGAAATGGCAAACTTCTTACTGGTGACACATACTGGACTTCTCCAATCATTTAGGCCACTGAATCCTGGCTATTTTTTATGATCACCTGCAGGCTCTCATTTAGATCTGCCTTCATTCAATCAATAATTAATGAATGGATAGAACCAGGTTCCGGCACTAGTTCTTTTTCTTTTTTTTTTTGTTAAATAATACATTTCACTCGCATATCACAATATGGAAGAAAAGATCTGCTGCTACTTCCGTTATATTTGCAACTCATTAGGGTTTGATTTTATTTGAAAAACATTAGCTCTGAAAAAGGCCTTTCTTCGGTTATTGATAAACAAGAGTCAGAGTAAGGGAGTGGCAGTGAATTTTCATTGTAGTGCTACTTATGGTGTTACTTAACACATCTGTGTGTATCTTCCAGGTGCAGCCCCTAAGCCAGCTGCTCCTGTGGATCCCTGGGGTCTTCCCAGTGCCTCTTCCTCAGTTGCTCCTCTGAAAAGCAGTGACCCCTGGGGGTCGACCCCGGCTCCTGCAGCTGCTGATCCCTGGAGCCCAATGCCTGCCACCCGTCCCAAAGCCCCTGCCACAGGTGAGCATGTTAAAATGTGTTTCATGTTAAAATGTATTTATGCGTTACATTGAGAAATAAGACTACTCTCTTATTTTGCATTCTTGTATATTAAAAATTAAAAGCTTTCTTCATTTTTAATCCCAACTGTCTTTCTTATTTCCCTCAGTTGGTAGCTTTGATCTTTTCTCCACACCAAATGGTACTTCCAGGGAGGACCTCTCTGAGTTTGACAGTCTTCGCTCCTCAGCAGTGACCGGTAAATGCTGGCTGCTATTAAATCGGTTTACTAGTTAAAAGAAGTGTCATCTGTAGTTGGGAATGACATGAGGATATGATATTTTTAACAGGAGATGGTAGAGGAAGCTCTGCCTTGCCATCACAGACCAGCTTGTCTGTAGGCTCTGATCTGTTTGACGTACCGAGCGGCCCAACCAGAAAAACTCCAGAGTCTTTCCTGGGTCCCAACGCCGCTCTTGTCAACCTAGACTCTCTGGTCAGCAAGCCTCCCCAGCAGGCTCCAGTCTCCAACCCTTTCCTAGCTGGAGGTACTCTTCACCAGTTACATATGTCTAGGAGATCTCTTGCACATTTACAGGGGTCTTACAATTCAGTTTTATAAAATTCAGGGTTAGAAAGTCTTAATTATCATTTTAAAAAGTCTTACATTTGGGGACAGAAAGCAGTAATCTCAAAACCGTCTAATGTAATTATTAAACTTAAGAAAGTTATGATTTAATTAAATGTGAGCGCAGCACATTTCAAAGTCAAAACAGTTCTGTCGTACATTCTACAGGCTCACGCTTTCAGAGCAGTTCACAATCAGTGAAGACAACACATTTATTTTCTTATTGATGTTTACTGAAGAATGATGACAATATTTATGGATTTAATATTGTAATATGTTGTAGATATATACATTATATACATTGAGAATATAGATTTTTACTAGTATCAGCATAATAATGTGTAATCTGTCATTCTTTAAACAAATTATTATTGTCTCAGCAAAATCTAATATGGCTCAACCTGTTCATATGCATTGATATGCATTGATACATGAACTGATTTCAATACTTTTTGAATAAAACATATTTTGAGCATTCTAAACTTGCAGCAATTGAGATTGTGTTGGTTTGTTCTGAATGAGCATAGTGTTAATTTTATTTAAAAAGCCTTGAATTTGATTTTTAAAACCCTGCAGATGGCCAGATTTTTCTCATTAAGCAATGCACTCACCTGTACCCTCCCATTGGTCTCGTTTCAGTCTCGGGAGCAGCTTCAGCTCCTGCAGCTCAGGTCAACCCCTTCCAGGTGAACCAGCCACAGCCACCCACCCTCAACCAGATGAGAGTCAGTCCCATGATGGGCGTGAGCGGACAGGGCTTCAGCGTGGCCCAGAGAAGCAACGAGCCCTTGCCTCTGTCCTCAATGCCCCCAGCTGGCCCCGTCTCCATGGTACCCATGGCCGGCATGGCTCCTCTCGGGCCCGTGGGCCAGATGCCAAGCATGGGGATCCCAGCCTCCATGCCCCAGCCGCTCATGAGTGGAGGGCTGCCGCCCACAGGCGCAGCGACACAAGCAGGCAGCACAACCAACCCCTTCTTATTGTGAGGAACAACATTTGCCTCCCCGAAACCCACACAAATCTCTCTCCCATCCCCGTTTCTGTGGTATAGACAACGTGGTCTGTTGTGTTCCCCCAAACCTGTGTGCTATTTTGAGACTTTTGGGAGTAACAGTGGTGTTTACAGGTTTTACACTGGCAGGCGATTCCCTTCCTCTCCTGTCAGAGATTGGTACCATACAACGATTTGGTATTTTCTAAATTTTCTCAGAAAAAAAAACCCATCAGCGATACAGCGTCTAGGACTTTTCTTCCCGGGAGCAACCTCTCGTTTCAAGGGGTCCTGTTTTTAACTTCTTTTTTTGATGGCTTACTTTTCTTATAAGAGGCTTGAAACTAGGAGTACTGGTTTGTCTTAATTTTTCTAATTTCTAGTCTTTGAAAGCTGTGTACTAGATAAAGCTAACCCTTTTAATCGAAGCAGCCTGTAAGTTCTATGCAGTGCATATACACTATTTGTATTTACAGTATGCTTGAGTAGACCGTTTAGAGGACTCTTATCAGTTTACATGGAAATGATTTTAATGTTCTAAGCAGGGATTTTGCACATGCTCTGATTGATCTTCTTTTGACTGTTGACCCACCGTTAGTCCTTAGCGCAAGAAGCGATGGGACATCATTCACTAAGACACAAGCAAAGCCGAGGACTAGGAGGGAGTCTGTGAACTGCATGTGTGAATGGTTTCAAACCTGATGCATTGAAAGATGAACTTCATACTGAAGTGAAGAGTAGTTCTTTCTTCCATTTTTAATGCATGACGGATAGTTGGATTGCATATCATAATACAGCTCAACTTTTATACCGAAGCCTGTTTTTTACTGCTTTACAAGCCCGAGACGTTGTTTATTGCGTGAATGGGTTCTTTCAATTCAGTACGGCTCACTATTTGCACAGCACAGCTCCATATTCAACAGCTAATCCATACTAATGATTAGTATTCATCCGCTTAGCTTCTCTGCGAGTATCCAACAATCTGAAATGTGATCATTTCAGTAATGTTTTTATTTTTAATTTATGTATCTGTGTGTATGGAAGGAGCAAAGGGAAACGGGAGGACATTTGTGTTTGAATGTCTTCATCAGCTCCTAATGCATCTTACTGTTATAACTGACAGCTGTATCACTAATCTCTGCTTCCTAATGCAATCTGTTCATATACGTCGAGGAATAAAGCCAAGCTTATATCAGAGCTTGCCGTTAACAAAATCCTCAGTTCTGTATTCAAACCTAACTTGCTTATAGTGTTACAAGAATGAGTGGACACGCTAAGACAGGTTATAATGTGGGAGAGGTCCTGTAATAGATTGTATGATTTATTTTTTTCAAAAAAATTGTGTCTGTTTGTTGAATATGTGGTATAAATGTATGTTAGGGTTCATATGCATCTTTCTACAGCTAGAAACCTGTGGTTGATTTGCATTGTTCTGTATTCAAGTTTATTTTGGCCACAGTTTTATCATTAAATGAGACTTAAACTAGACTATGAATTGTTTATCACAATTAGCAGTCCATTTAAAGTGAGAACGCCTATGATTTGGTGTTTCGTGTTGCTTGCTGTCTACACTTTCAATTCAACCAGTTAAGCACAAGATGGCAACATCTGCCACCAATAGTAGTTACCAAAGTGACATTGCTTGTCCTTTTAAATGCAGAGCTACAATTGTTTTCTGACTACACATCTATCTCTCTTCAGTTGTTCCCCAGTTATTATTATCATCATTATTCCTGCTTTTTCTTTTGAATTACGGCTAGAGTATTGACTCTACGGTTTCTCTCATTTGCGAGCTAGTGACCTCTGCTGGAAATATTGTAGTACTGCCCACGTGCAGCCTTGTAGCAGAGCCTGGGTGTGTTAAGGTCAATAATCTGCAGGCATACTCAGGCATTTTGGGGGGTGGGGGTGGCTATAAAGACAGCTTTAAGATGTATGTAATGCGCTTTTGATGGCCGTGGTGGTTTAAGCAGGCACTGATCCTGCTAAACAAGACTCCCTGCTAGTGAACATCACTGTACTCAATTATGCAGACTAGTTTTACTTTTGAATCCATACTATATCTAGCTCATTTCGTCTCGACCATCTTATTTTGCTGTTACCGTGTATCACCCGTTTTTCTGTTATTATGTACTCATTATGCATTTATTGTGGACGACTAACCTTGTGAACATGCATAACATTTTATTTTTCCATGTTATCGTGTCTGTGTATTTACCAAACTGTCTCATATTACAGGGAGCAGGCTGCTTTTATGGATATGTGCTCAACTTGTTGGCATTATAACTGTATAATATAATTTATCATCTGTTCTATTGTAACATATTGTGTACCTTGTTTCTGTGTAATGGTTTTGTAGGAAAGTCACAGGAAGAGTGTGATGTTTTATTGCCATCTAAACCGCAGCAAGTGATAAAGGACCTGTAGCTGCAGTGGTAAAACAAATAAATTGTATCAATGACTTTTGATCTGTCTATTCATGCTGTCAGTAAACACAGACATCACATTATTGTGGCGCCACAGCCAGTGTTATTTTAGCATCATTGAGATACTATTATAGTTTTTATTAATATTTTGAATTTGTTTTATTTTTAAAGTAATTTTGTTGTGGATTTATGATTTTCTTTAGTTTATTTAGTAAAGTTTTTAATTTTATTTGAGTATATCACATTAAAAAGTGAGGAATATTTTTCAATTAACAATGTTTTTTTGTAGTACTGTAACTGTAATAACCCTGGTTGAAGGTTAATCATATTTGGTGTTTAGGGTTAAAAATAGGCAAAGATGGAATCTGCAGATTAGAATTGGACTTCAGATAATGCAAATCAAATATGAGCCAAATTATTTAGGTCAGAAATGGTTGACTTCTAGAAGTGCACAAGACCAGTTTATTTAAAAACATACACCGCTGATAAAGCAATATCACATGTGTAGTTATAAAGCAACTATGAAACTGAACAAAGCAACTTGAAACCAAGATTACAAAAATATCCTGAAAGTGGTTATTAAAGCTGTTGTGATGTTCTTGCCAGTCCTGTAGCAGCTGAATGCTCTGATGTAGTTTCATAACCCAGTTTCTTCATGTCTTTAGTCACAATGTTGAACTGTAGTGTAACAAAACCTTGTGAGCGCACCCTCGTAACTGCAAACAGACAAAATTGCATCAGTTATGGCTTGTAAATACACTTTATTGCAGTAGAACAGTTTCTGAGGACCTACACCTTGGCTTGAGATGGAAAACATCCACTGATATATGTCATATTTCATTTTGAGGCAAGGGTTAAATAAAAGCTTACCTTCTCTTCCCTCTCCTTGGGCAACAACCTTGGGATCTGTGAACTCTGGACGCCTTCCCATCAGCCAGCTGCGTGCAAGATATAACATGTTAGATACAGAGTCAGATGAAAATAAATGTTTTCAAGTTACAATATACCTTACCATTTGAAACGTTCATACAAGTTGCACATTAACTAAAACTTAGTTCAAGTTAAGTCTTGAGGACAAAAGGGGACGGCAGCAGCAAAATTAAATTCAGATTACAACCCTAAGCTGCTGCATAATTAATTGGATAATTTTACAATTCTTCTCATGTCTACATGCGAATGTGAATGAAAACGCCAGCTGAGGTAAATTTTGAATATTTGGGAGAAATCAGTTATAACCTTGTGAACTTCTGAAGTCTTGATGTAGATTCAGGAACAAACATAGGAATGGTCTTGGTGTGTCTGGACAGAGAGCATTCATATGTTACTGTGCATTTTAGACAGATTTTGAGCATGCTGGCTGCTTTTGTCACATTATGACTATCTTAAAGTGACTCACTTTCCAGGTGTAAACGGGATGTGTACGGCTCCATAACCTCTCACAACATCATTTCCAAAAGTGTCTGGGCCATACACACTAACCACAATCTGGGGCCCTGAAGAAGAAAAAAAAAAAAAATATATATATATATATATATATAGATGGATACTTAAAAATATATATCGTGGTCACCATTATTAAGCTGCATTACAATATATGACATGCAGATTTTATGCAGATCTTCAGAATAATATTCCTTCATCATAAATTTAAGACTTTTTAACTACCTTTTTAAGACCAACTAAATAAACTAAAGGAATAAACTGAAGAGAACACAATACGACAGTATGTTCTTGAAATGTAAATGTTTAGGAAGCACACAATAAGTTATATTAGCAACACTTCAAAGTTTGAAAATGCAACTTCCATAAGATCTCCATTACTTTTTAATTCATTTGACAAAAAAGGCTTGAATAGCTCTGCGCCTAACCACTAGAATATGGAAATAACTGAACCTACTGATCACACTGCAAAAATGTTTTTGATGTTATTCCTGAAGTATTTTTTGTCTTGTTTTCCAATGCATAGCCACAGTGTGTAAAGATTAAATCAAAATGTCATAAAATAAGAAGTCTTGTTTTCTGTGAAGCTGATCAAAGTGAAGTGAGTTTCATATTTAAAACAAGAACAATTATCTGCCAGTGGACTCAGAAACAACTTGATTAAAAGGGAGAACAAGCTTTAATGTTCCACTGACAGATATTTATTCTTGTTAAGTTCAAGTTCAGTTTTATTTCTAGAGCACATTTAAGCACGAAACAAGTCCGACCAAAGTGCTGCACAACATACAATAATATATAACAAGGAGAAGATCAGTAAACAAATAGAAACAATTCAAAATCCATACAACAACAAAAGCAGATTAAAACTGTTCAAAGGCACATATTACTACATGTTAAAAGCCAGAGAGAAAAGATGTGTTTTAAAATATGACTTGAACTCAGATAAAGTGGAAGCCATTCTGATGTGAACTGGTAACAGTTAAATCATAAACACACTTCATTTTGTTCATTTTCTCACAAAATGAGACTTCATATCTTCATTTTGCATCTCAACTAAATGTATTTTGATATAAGGACGTTTAGATATTCATATTGGAAAACAAGACAAAAATACTGAGGAATTTTTTTTTTTGCAGTTGAGGCATTATTTAATTCCTTAACTTCATGAACTTAAGATTTTCTGCTCTGATTTAAGTCCCTTTAAAGGCCTTAATTTGTGGAAGGGTGAATTAAGACCTTTAAGATTTAGTTTAATTTGAAAAATAATGTGTTTTTTGAACATTAAAGCATGTCAACATATTCTGTTACACCAAATACACAAAATAATGATCTTTAAAAAAAGCATCATATGACCCCTTTAAGAGCCACAGAAACCCTGCTCCACACAATTGATTCTGACTCAACCAAAACGTGGTTCACTTACAGCCAAATGGGTTTGTGCTTTTGAATGTGATGTCCAATGGGAAATTCCACACCAAACTCTGAGATCCTCCACCTTTTGATGTTATTTGAGAAATTCCCTCTTCCAAGCCCTTCAGATTGTGGGAAAAAAGTCACAAACTTACTACTGTGGAATACATGAGAATACAAAAGTGTACAGTCTATATCACATCGAGCTGGGGCAAATAAACTTTAAAAATAATAATTAAAGATACGTATTATATTATTATTCACGTTAAATATTCTGTCATACGTATATTATGTAATATATATATATATATATATCCTGATTGGATATACTGTTGCGACTCACTGATGTGGGCGCCCAGTCGTGTCCATAAACAAAGCAATACTTGCAGTAAAGATCATCATAATCTGGGAACTTTAGACAAAATACGACATGTTAGCAATCCAAATTAACCCATGTTAATAGCAGGCTTTGCACACAGTTTACTGCATCAAACACATCCTCTAAAAATCAATGTTAACTTACATCGGCTGCTTCGATTTGTCCGTTAACCATGAGAAGAAAAACAGCTGGATTGTTTGAGGTCATTTCCACACCATTAACAACCTGGAAAACATTTAAATCACACCAAACCACCCTTGCTGCTCTGAAATCGCAGTTCAGATGTAAATTAATGGATTCCCGTTGTCAACATCCTCTGGCTGCTATGGACGCTTTCAGTAAGGCATGCGATACGGTCCAAAATGGCGGAAATAAAAAGCGTTTTTAAAATGCTAAATTACTCCGTTAGGTGGTTGTCGTGGACATGAAATAGGAACGTTTTTTGGTTTCCCGGATTTATGGATGAAGGTTTATGGGTTTTCGCATTCTGTCAAGACACAGGATTCAAAAAGCTTCGTTGGCATTTATTTGCATAATAAAATGGCTTTATATTGCCAGAACATCAATAAACATTTTAAGCACATCCGTAGATACAATACAAATCAAAACTATGGGCACATGACTCAATATTTATTATTATTTTCCACACGAATAATACATAGGCATATAAGGACAGAAATGTTAAGTAATTTAAATAGCCTATCTGTAAGTAGCCTACATATTTCCATGTATTATTTATGTATAGCCTACATCTACTTTTGGTTACCAGGTCTGCCTGTCTGCTTATCTGCTGTTTTTCTCTCTCTCTAGAAAGATTATGTTGTTCATCTGTGTTTTCAGGGTACAATTTAAAAATAATCCAAAAAAAAAAGGCCAAAAAATGTTAACCTGCTTTGACTGTGTTTTGAAGTATTAACCTGCTTTGACAAATGCTGCTTGTTTATCATTTTGACATCTAACATTCTCCCTCTCTATTGCAATGTTTAAAAAAAAAATGAGAATAGTTAAATTATTGTTTTAGATAAATTGTGTGACGAAGCAGCATTGAGATACATCTTTGGTTTGAAGAATCTGCATTTAATAAACAAACACAGATTCCAAATCCACACCAACAGGTGTCAGCATAAATTACAACAGCAGCTACAATAACAACAAACTAACCATAATGGCAAATCACTGTTGTTTCACCTGTGGACAATTATCTCAAGCACTTAACCACTCTGCCCCTTAGACGAATTGGTAAGCTACTAAATCACTCTCTTATTCTATCTGTTAATTGAAAATTCACTCTGTGCTTATTTTGTTCTGGATACATTTTCTCTCGTGCAAAGCTCTCAGCTTGAGGGAAGCTGAGCCCTCAATACAGACACCAAGACCTTGAAACTGAAAGAAAAAAATAAGTGTGAAATATCTATAAAACAGAGCAAAAATGGATAATGCTCTGAGAGCCGACATGTTACACAGGCAATCATTATATAAATCCATTAATTGAATTTAGGACTGAGTCCTTGGTTTTAGTCCTACACCTCAGTAAACTCCTATTCAAGCTTTTTTAACCTAAATGAAGACCTGCCTGTCACTTTTTGGCCCAACGATGTCCCAGTTTGAGCTGTCCTCATCTGTTGCCAATTTTCCCTCTCTGAGACCAGGTCTTTGACTTACAGTCACTATTTATAGCAATAGACGTCTGTACTACTTACAAGTCCTCTACGGGACCTGTGTCTCCCTTTATAGGCCCGAAATAAAGACTCATTTCCGTGGGGCATGTTTTTTTTTTGTCTTCATACCCGACCCATGTGGCTAGGTTGAGCATATTGTTCTTGTCCTCCATTAATTGCATAGCACAAATGCTTAGTTGTGAAATCCATTTAATCTATTTCTGTACCTCAGATCTCAACAGTATGTGAATAGCTGTGTCCATCTGATTGACATTTTTTGTTTGGTTGACATTTGCTAGTGTCACCAAAACATGCAGCTGTCCACACTATAGCAAATGTCATGGAAAGGTCATGTGCCCTCGGCTGTAGTTTGGAGGGTTTGGTTGGTGGTCTGAAAGATGATCTTGTGTTTTCTTAAAGACAAGTGTTCTTCATCGTTTAGTCTTGAAGATGATAAGGAGCTTATAATAGCGTGGCTTTATCCAGGCACAATTTATGGGTCAGTGACGTGGCCATTTTTTAATTCTGTTACAAAAATAAATAAATAAATAAATGTATAAATAATAATTAAAAAAAAAATGCAGTTCACACATACAGTGGCTTGAATTCACCTCTTACATAACGATCATGTTTTTAAAATCTATATTAAAAATGTACTTTGATATGCAATGATAACATAGAAAGGACCCCTGCAGACCCTCATGACTGTGCATCAATGTTGATCAATCTCTTTAAAAATGTGAATTTAATGACAAGGCAAGGTTTGTTGCTAAATGTTATGTTGTGTGACTCCCATAAATATAATAATATTTTTAAATAATTAATGATACTGGTAAAACGTTTTAACTTTTTACCTTGAAAAATAAAGAGTAAAACTTTCTTGAAAATAGGATGCATACCAGTGCTATTTTAATATCATTAAGATAATGTTTGTTAATATTTGGATTATTTTTATATTTTCTGTCTTCATTTCAATTTTAGTTAAAATTATTTACATTCTTTATTTAAATGTTAGTATTTTTGTCATTTTATTATTTCTATTTTTAATGTCTACATTAATTATTGACTTGCCAACGAGCTTAAATAAAATATTTTATTTCATGTTAACATTTATGTTATTTAAAGTAACTAAAATGTTTATTTTTATGGTTTTAGTTTTAGTTAACCTGTAGTTTAAAATATATATTTTTTTTTTATCAATCCTTTTCTTTATTGTGGACACGCCTGCATATCATTGACCCTCAAATCTGTTTTGTCTACAATGTAGTCTGATTTGAACTAGATTGTGAGTAGATTTGAACTTTGTTTTATACAAGTTCAAGTTTATTCACTCAGTATGTAAAGGGAAGACATTAGGTTATGACCATAATGGAGTGGAAGATACATCCACGTAATGCCATTACGACTCTGTGTATTATGGCTTAAAAGCTCATAAATATATAATATTGTTTAATAGAATGACTTTTAGATTTTTATGTACTGAACTTGCCATCCTGAATAATAGTCAGTCCCTGACCTGCATCTGAAAATATCAGGTCACTGTTTCTCCGACTATCTTTGGAAAGCTAAGCTGAGACACAACCTGAATATACGTCATGTAAAATTTGTATCGATTTATGTCCTTCCCTCCAGACTCCAATCATGGTCAAAAGCATGGTCAAAAGCCATTTATTATGAGGGCTAATCATTAATATTGCCTCTCCATTAGCTGGAGTGCAGCTCTGTGACAGAATAATGGTCTGTGTCAGACAGATGAGAGGGTCACCGTGGATCTGCACGTGTCAAATTACACGTAAAAAATAAAACTTGAACTTGTCTTGTGGCAGGGATCATAGCTCTTTCATTTTGACCACTCCCTAATTTTGCATGAAAGATAAATCTTTCCCACCTATGCTTTTAGGATTTTTCCATTTGATAAATAATAAAAGAGTGAATTTTCATTTGGGAGCACATAAATGGTTTTGTCTCGGGCATTACCGTAACTGATGTTTACTGATTTTCCCGGATTGATCTGAAGTTACACAGGAAACGATAGCATAGGAGGGGTGTGAACTTACACTAATGCTTAATAGATCAATCTTTTTTTTTTTTTTAGTTAATGCTTTTATTCAACAAGGATGCATTAAATTGATCAAAAGTGACAGTAAAGACATTTTTAATATTACAAAACTTCAAATAAATGCTATTCTTTCCTTCAATTCATCTAAGAATCTTGAAAAAAGTACAGTGGTTTCCATAAAATATTAACAGTTCCAAAATATTAAGCGGTTTTTAATATTGATAATAATAAGAAATGTTTCCTGAGCAGCAAATCAGTATATTAGAATGGTTTCTGAAGGATCATGTGACACTGAAGACTGGAGTAATGATGCTGAAAATTCAGCTTTGACATCTCTGTGATAAATTACATTTTAAAATAGACAATAGTTATATTAAAGGGGTCATATGATGCGATTTCAAGTTTTCCTTTCTCTTTGGAGTGTTACAAGCTGATAGAGCATAGATAAGATCCCTGAAGTTGCAAAGACTAAAGTCTCAAAACCAAAGAGATATTCTTTATCAAAGTTAAGACTCTGCCACGCCCCCCTAAAATGGCTCGTTCTAACACGCCCCCACATATCTAGGTCACTATGTGGAAATATTTGCATAAATATTTGCAAATATTTGCATAATTTGCCAAATGTGCACGCAAAGAAAGAAGGCGTGGTTTCAGTAACCCATTAAAGCATGTCAACATATTTTGTTACACCAAATACACAAAATAATGATCTTTAAAAAAGCATCATATGACCCCTTTTAATTGTAATAATATTTCACAATATTACTGTTTTTACTGTATTTTTCAGCAAATAAATGTAGCCTTGGTGAGCATTAGAGACTATATGTTTGCTTCAGTCAGTGGTTTTGAAACTTTTTCAAGTTGGGGACCATTTGAACAATAAATAATTGGCACATTTGACTAAACACTTGTGTAAGCTGTCAATTATATTATTTACATGGGACAACAAAGAAATTATCACAAATTAATCATAACAGTTTAAAGGGGTCATATGATGCTATTTTAAAGATAATTATT
>NW_015555781.1:3619611-3654238 GCF_001515605.1 Sinocyclocheilus anshuiensis | reverse complement strand
AATTTTATAAAGAATATCTCTTTGGGTTTGAGACTTTAGTCTTTGCAACTTTAGGGATCTTATCTATTCAAGAACAGCTTGTAACACTCCAAAGAGAAAGGAAAACTTGAAATCGCATCATATGACCCCTTTAATGTTGGTAATTTTTGTCTATTATAATTATTATCTTTATCCATTTTGTTTAAATCAACCAATCAATGTACAAACCATTTGGAAAGCTTTTGTGGACCACAGTTGGACTGACTTGGACTGAATTATTTAATAAGAGCATATGATGCCTAGTATTACTTGATTTTCTGCAATTTGGTTTAATTTACATGCTCTCAGACTAACTCTCACCTATACAGGAGAAGATCCAAGACAGCAGACTCCCAGGCACAATTTTGTGTCATTAAAAATGACATTTCCAATTATTACTAAACTTGCAAGAGATGCAGATAAATTTTGTTTGCTTTTTAGAAACTGTCTGCAATGTGAAATGTGGAGTGACTATGAAAATAAGCTGTCTGCCATTTAATAAAATGAAGAAAGCTGTTGAGTGATTTGAAGGTGAGGGACGTTCACATGCTGAGGGAGAGGCCTCTGACTCTGCAGATCAAATTTAACGGCACATTCCTGTGTGGGGGGTCATGACCTCATTTAACTGATGTCCATTTAAATTAATGTCTGATCTGAAAATTTACTGTTCCTGATGACATTTATGTTCGGCCTACTGCACCACTGCCCAGGAGCACAGCTGACCTCAGATTACTTGAATAATTTGTGGCCGGTCAAAATCAGTGGCCAGTCAGTAATGATTTGTGATCAGTGACCTGAGATTAACCTCAGATATTAATGGCATCATAGTCGGGATGCTTTGCACTAATGTGTGACTATTATGCATGTTTATTACACTAAATTAATTTGAATTTTCTTACTTTTTCTTAATTTTTTAAAGCTTTCATAAAAAAATCAATTTTATAATAATAATAATTTTTTTAAGTAAATAAAATTATAATAAAAATATAATAAGCAATTAATCAAAAATAAAATTAATAAGAGGAAAATTTATATTTAATATTAATATTATTAATAATATATGTTTCTAAGCAGTTATGCATAATAATATGTATTAATAATAGTATATTTAAAAATTAAATATCATTATGCATAATATAGCATTTATTATTCATCTTTTACACAATATATTTATGTACACAGTATATTTTTATATATTGTCATTACAAACATATATTATATACTATATATTGATATACTATATATTATGCATTATATATATAAAAACAAAGTATTATTATTATTCAATATTTTGATGTGTGTGTGTATATATATATATATATGCATATACATTTATATGCATTTATATTTTAGTTATATATATAGTTATTTTATATATTTAAATTGATAAAACGCTGTTGTGGAAGTGTACCAATAAGCATTTGTTAATATTGAAAAATTGCTGACGAATAAACATTACTGCAGCAGATATTTAGCTCTAATTTTGCTGAAACAACCACAGCCTGTTTTTAAGAAGTGTATACTATAAGAAATGGTAGACAGAATCCCATAGGCGTTGAAATCTATATTTCAGGAAATGCAGAGCCTACACCGAACATGGCCGGTCTACTTTGAAGCCTGGATTCCGAAGGAAAGTCCGCTTTGAGGTTGCAGTTGTTTTTGCTATATTTTTCTCTGCTCTCAGACAGGTCTCAGCTTTTTTTCCCCACACTTTTGAACACTGTGTACACTGCACTATATGCTATTAAGCATTCTACAGTGAAGTGCTGGCATGAGACGGAGTTTGTGAGACTCCAAACCGACCACTCTGTCCTCCAGCATTTTGCCTTTGTTAGATAAGACCTCTGAAGAGAATCTGAAAGAGAAAATGAATCACAGCAACCTTAATCTGAATTGCAAGCGCTGGTTTGGTAAAGAACCGGATCATTTGCTGTAGTATAGTGGCAGTGTGCATTGTTTTTGTGCATGAGTGTGTGCTCTCACAGCAATAATGCTTTCAGCATAGTCCCTGGTGAAAACAAACCCTGTCAGCATCTACCCCTCTTCCTCTTTTCCACACCTCACGCTGTTACTGAAAAGCCACTGCAAACAAATCCATCTCTCACTCAGTGTTTATCTCCTCCATAGTACCTGGACTCAGCTGCGGTTCATTCATTTTGAGGTTTACAACAGTGTCTTTAATGTGTTTTTCTTTTATTGTTGAAGCACGCTCACTACAGCTGAATAGTTCTATTGAAGAACCATGAAAAAGGGTGTGTTGCTATCATCGTAATAGAAGCAGCATGAAAAACTGCATTGAATAAAGATGAAAAGTGAACTCATATCACATCTCAATTTTACAGAACACAATCTAAAGACACATGCAGTTCAAAACACAACAATCGCTTCTGAGGGGACATTCTTATTGGCCTTGAAATGAAAGCGATTGAAATCCTTTTGAAAACCTGAATTTGCAAGTGGAATGGTTATATAACGGGTCCATTTCAGACAGCCGGTAACAGGGTCAGTGCTTTGACACGTCCAGATCGTTACAGAAAAGAACATGGAGGCAGGTGAGTCTAGAGGAAGGGGGGGAGAGGGGGGGGAGGGGGGTTGGTGGTTGATGCCAGAGAGTTTTGATTGAAGTCTGCCGTGTGACTCATGTGACTGTTATTTCAAAGATTTCATTCACGGTTGTATATTCGCGACGTGTGATGAAGAGAGTTGGAGGCTGCCAAGCTGCAGTGTCTGGACTATGTCAAAGGTATTGCAGTTGACAAAGGAAATCAGTCGCTGTCCCTTGTAGATGTCTTAATTCTCACTTGAAACGAAATGCCTGTTTTTTTTTTTTCTTCAGTTCTTCCAGTAGAACTTGGTGACCTTGGTAATGTCTTAAAGGGAAAGTACCCCAAAAATGAAAAATCTGTCATCATTTACTCACCTTCATGTTGTTCCAAACATGTATGACTTATTTTTTTCTGTTTAACATGAAGATATTTTGAAGATATCTCCCCTTTGTATGTTTTTTTTTTTTTTTTCCGCATACAATGAAAGTCAGTACTAGGATCCAGTGATTAGGACCCCACTGATTTTCCAACCCTATCTCACAGAAAACCATAACTAGCTTACAAGGGCGCAATATTGTATGAATTTGTACGATGTGAATTTTTAGGAAAAAATTATCGTGGTTCCCTAAACAGTTGTCAGTGGGGCGTAATCAGATTGTACAAAAACACATGAATGAGATGTACAAATGATAGAAATTAGTCACCAATTTGCCAAAACCTTACAAATTGCCAATGGATTGTGTTGGAATTTAATTGAATTGACAAACACTGTTGAATTATTATTTTTTTAATTATTCCATTTGAAGCAAGTCTTGTTGTGATGTGTGGCCACTATATAGTGAAAACTATTGAATGTTGACCCACATGTTTGTTTGTTTTTTCCCATTGAATAAGTACATCATCCAAGTATTCGAATTACACTAAACCTTTCTGTGTACTTTTAATGAAGGGACAGAAATCTGTCAGGTTTCATTATAAATATATTCCTTTGTGAACAAGATGAACAAGAGTGTTATGGGTTTGGAACAACGTAAATTATTATTATTATTATTATTATTATTTTGTGTATCAGGTGAAGACAGAAATGCGTTCCCAAAAAACTTGGCTTATTGCAATTTATATGGTGCAATTTCTGTTTTTGTGGGTTGGTTCTGAGCATGAGGTTGCAAATCTGTAATGAGCTACATTTCCATATAAAGAAGGTGTCTTCGTGCTGTAAAGAATGACAATGACTTAATTTAAATATTGATGGAGCAGCACTATTTCAATACATTAGCATTGGGTTGAACTGAATTGTGGGTGGTGGTTAGTGAATAAGGTGCCCAACTATTACTCCACTTTGAGACATTTCTGAATTCCCCTCCAACACTTTTTGGGACATAATATGGGACATTTTATATAATTTACAGTGTAATTTTGGCAAAGTGCAAAGAAAAACATCTTAGCTGACTCTGTAAAATGATTAATTTAGTACCATGTAGAAACCTTTTGTTCAGTGAAGAAACATAATTAATATTCATTACCTAACTACCCAATTAATATGCATGAGCTAAGCTGATAAAATTCATAACACCACCTTTTAGATATTTTCTACTTTCCCCAACAGTTCAGTGAATTTGCCCCTAAGGCTTTTTCTTGTCTTTTTGCATCATAATAGGGAGCGAAGCAAAAGTTCACCAAAACCATTGATTCCCATCTGTGTTGTGGTTTGGGAGACCGTGAGAAGAGAAACATGTCTGATGTGGATGTCTTTGTTAGTTCTTAAGGTCCTCTTGCGGGAAGACAAACCATACTTGCCTGCCGTCTTCGCCACTTTCTCTGATGTGTATTTCAGGTGGGATTTAGGCAATGCTTCCAATATTCACTCTTTATTTGGATCTGTTCAAGATTCAAATAAATAATCGCTAATCTTAAGGGTAAAGAGATTCAAAACGCCTGTGTGATGGCTGATCTAGAGCACCAGTGTTTTCATAGCACCAGGGTCCATTACAGAGAGGATGTTAATGCTTTCATACAGAACCATCTTGTTGCATAGCAACTAACTTATCAGACTACCCCCAACCTCCCCCTCCCATGCTAGTTCAACTACAACCTGAAAAAAAATCTTTACCAAGAGCTTTTCTTTAAAGAGAAGAAGTGAATGGCATTTGCTACACAAATTTCAGCAGGAAAGAAAAAATTGTTGGTGCAATTCGGCAATGGCCTTTCCCCCCACTGAATCCATCAGAGCCTACTTCAAAGCATTCCACAAGAAATGCCAATAAGTGTCTGCGCAGGCTGCCTCTGACAGAGAGTGCAGAAAAAGAGGACATCAGCCATTTCAAATTCAAATTTGATTGCAGCTGATAAGAAACAATACTTCTCTTTTTACCGTGACCCAAAGCTAAACTGATATAAAAAACCTTCTAGATATTTTTTGTTTCTCTTTGCTTTGCTGAGATTCTCAGTGGAACATCAGCGCTATGAATTCTGCATGTTCAGATAATCAGTGTTGCGCTGTCATACTCCTTTCCTCCCCCTCCATGGCCTAATTTGGAAATACATCCTCTGCACTCTACCTTCATTTTCTAAGCAACTGCAGTACACCAGCACATCGTATGGTAATACGGTTCACGTTGAGCTTCAGGTCTACAGGGGTTATGCTCCTCTTGTTTGTGTAGTGTACTGCAACTCTGCACTGCTCTAATTGCTGTTTTAAATCAGCCGAGGCATTTGTACCATCCACCTCCTTTTGGCAAACCAGTTTTGTTACTCAATCCAGCATGTTCAGGAATGGAAATAAGGACAGTTTATCTCTGCCAACCAAGTGAAATGCAGCAGTGTGATCCAGTGTACAGCTTTCTTTTAACCTCCAAATATAATTTCGAAGAGTAGTTTAGATGGATTGCATTCCTAGAGTTGTGTATTACTTCATGGGCACGGTGTAGTTTAATGGTTAAAGCTCTGGGCTCAAAACCTGTAAGGGACAATCCATGATATTTTCATCATGTGCCATTGAGCAGGATACCCAGGTTGCTTCAGGGTGACTGTCCTTGTGACTCTGGATAATTTGTCAAGTCAAGTTCTTCATTTTTCAGGTTGACTGGTTCACTGTACAGTGCAGTTCTTACGTTGTGCTTCCCCCAGAGAGTAAAGTCATAGATAGAAACATATAAAAATGTACAGAGGAGAGCTAGAAGAAGAAAAATATACAATATAACTGTATATGAGCATCTGTACACATATACAAATCATGGCGTTGGTAGTGCATTATTGAAAAAAAGATATGCATAAGAAAATAACTGCATCTACAAAAACAAAATTTGCAATTAAATAATGCTTAAATTACTCATTTTTTCTCTGCATGTTTACATGGACCAAAAAAAAAAAATCTGTTAGCAATTGGATTGATGGCTCAGTTTGACTGAAAAGCCTTCAAGTAAACACCTCAATGGACCAAATTGAAAATGCGGAAGGTGTGATGTATACATGAAATAATCAGATTAACAGAAAACAATTGAGCATGTAAACACTTGAATCCAAATATTTTCTCAAACAGATTAAAAAATGCTATGATGCCTATGTTTGCATATGTTTTATGTCTTTGGTCATAATACATGTATTGCATATGTCATGTGAACGAATTTATGAGCTGAATTGCAAAATGTAGTTTTAAAATGAACAGAACTTCCAGAATCTAAAACTGTATTGCAATCATTTGAAAAAATTAGTGCATGTAAACACAGATCTTTGAATGTGAGGGTGGAATGGCAAGTAGGACACCAGCTAGTAGTACAAATAAAAAATACACTTGCCTGTTGCTGTAGTATTGTAATTATATCTAAAGCAATGCAAATCATTTAAATCTGTATGTTTTTTTACATAGTATATTACAAACATACATAAATATTAGTCCCAAAAAAAGGTAAATGGTTTATGTAAACCGTACTAATACACATAATGCAGTACAAGTGTGTGGTGTACTGTTGCCGTACAGCCCTACAGTAGTGAAATACTAAGAAACAATGTGCACTCAGTCTTTGTAGTGCCACAATAAAAGCCTGAGCTGAATGATAAATTAGTAATTAGTGCAGCATTAGGTCTGTGTATGGCTTGAGTGCTAGTTTTGGACAAAGACTGATTGGTAATAGACTTAATTATGGTGAACTCAGCACAAGGTCACACCTCAGAGCAGAAATGGACATTTCCTCCCCCTCCAGTACACACATCCTCCACAGCACAGCTTTAACTGAGCATGACAAGTACATAGCAGTGCCAGTGAATCTGATCCTCTCACGCTATCAGTTATTCTTAATGCTTGGGTATAAATATGCAGGTGTTGCCATTTCCTTCTTCCTTGTCAGTTAAATGATCTGTAATCCAGATGGAAGTGGTGTTGTGTAATATATTTTGTGCATGTGATTCCATTCATTTGCATTATTTATTTCAGAATAAGTGAGACGTGTGATAACAGTGTACTATACCACACCAACAGCACCTCTAGTTTCAGAGTGCTGTGCCCAGGATCCTCACCGTCTGGCTTCCAGCCTTTGGCTATAGTTCCAAGCACCACTGACTGTGCGTGTCATATTATGTAAGGTCACAGCATAGAGCAGAAAGCGCAGTGACACTGGCTCCAACGTGTAATCATTGTACGGTTGAGTTTTTAACACGTCTGTAAGTAAATAAAATTTCAACTGCCCAACATGCTCTACATTCTGACGGGTCTTCTATAAGATTGATTTATGTATACAGTACCAACAGCTACTTAAACATCCTCAGAGAGGCAGTTTCACCTTGAGTGCATATACAGGCTCATAAATAAAAGATGGTTTGTTGTTGGGGTTCTAACCCAGGGTTTGTATGTGACCTTAACTAACGCTGTAAAAAACAGAAAATCCTCAAACCGCCCTCTCTGGACCTTTGATATCAGCTCAGCACCTGTACCGGTCATTGATTTATCTAGTTAATGGAAATGAAGTAATGTTGACGTTTGGTCTCTCAAGAGACTGACAACATGTTACTGATGTAACGTTCTATAGGGAAACAGATGATGATGTGTCTGTCAATCTTCTGTGGTGGTGATTATTATTTGGGGAGTGTGTGAAGGGATACTATTCATTTAAAAGTGTGGGAACATTTACTGTTGCTCAGCAGTGCTGGGGAAAGTTTCTTTTAAAAGTAATGCATTACAATATTGCGTTAATCCCTAAAAAGTGATGCACTACGTTACTTTTGCGTTCCTTTTACTCGTCTGCCTTGGCCTCATTTTTCTCTCTTCATAAACAAAAAAACGACCACAAAAAAAAAAAGAAACACAAATGTTATGTTTATCTAAAGTCATTTTTGCTTATTAGTATGGTTTTTATTGAAGGTCAGCAGCAAAGCTACTGGTTAATAAAATGGAATTAACATACTTAAAGGATATTTGTGTTATTTAACAGTTTGCAACAGAGTTTGCATTTGACTGTTTTTCTTCATTTTGAGGAATACTGAATCTGTTTTTGTGCGAGTGAGATGAGTAAATACATGCTGACATTTAGACTAGAACTACAGTAACATCATGTTCACACAGCACTCGCAACACCTCTGCACTTACACTTGATTTCTCTCAACAAGGGGACAGGTCAGTCAATACATGAGAAAACTGGCGTTACTTATTTGTAAAAGTAACTCAGATATTTTCTTGTAAATAAAAAGGAATGCATTACTTTACTAGTTACTTGAAAAAAGTAATCTGATTACGTAACTCGCGTTACTTGTAATGCGTTACCCCAACACTGTTGCTCAGTGAAAATTCTCAGACAAAATTCAGTTATTTTTATAGAAATCTGCGCAGTCTGGCGTTTCGCTTTTTCCCACTGAGATTTTGCAATGCGTTCAAGTTGGTCACGTAAATTTGTAGTGTTCACCATCAGAAAGTTGCAGGTTTGAAAGTGACTTCTGTGTTAACTGTGCTTCGTTCAGCCCTATACTATTGAGAGTAGACAAAGGATTTTTTATTTTTTTTTGCCATGAAACTTTGCTGAGAAACACTGCTACAATACGAAAATTCCTCAGATTTTCGTTGATAATTTCCATTTTCTGTACCGCCGATATTAGCATCCAGTCGTTAAGTTATCTAAAAAAGTAGTTACTGGAAATGGAATAATACTGATATTTGGTATCTGAAGAGATTGCCAACATCCAGCATTGGAGCATTGCGTTTCCAATGCAATGCTCCATACAGAACCGGATGGCAATGCGTCTGTCAACTCTTATCATCTGATATCTCATTAAGGTATTTTGAACACCATCTGCTCCTTTGAGCTACATTGGGTGAGCTTTTGTAATGACAGAGATCCTCCAGTGTGGCACAAATGAAGGGAGGGAGAGGTGGTGTTAACAGGGCCCTGTGCTTCACAAGCCTCTAACCCCAGCACACCCACGCTCTGTCTTCTCATATCTGACAGGCAATGGCTTCTCTCACTGTGATGAGAATCCTTCTCCGTCGCTGTCTCCTGCTGCAAGCACAAACCATGGAAACACTGTAAATAAACAGAGCCATTGTATTCTCCATAAAATCAGGAATCAATCTGTTTTCATGTACATTTCCAGACATATTAAAGCATGCGGTTCATGCAGAGGAATATGTCTTTTTTCCAGTGCTTATGTAAATAGTTGCAGTAATGATGAGCGAGTAGGCTAAATGTATTCACATATTCATTCTCCGTTGGAGTTTAAATAAAAGATGAATCACATGGCAATCGGGAGGGAAGGAAGCGCCTTTAAGCATTCCAGCAAATGCTTAATGCTTAAAATGCTTAAAAACTGCAGGGGTGGGAATGAGTGAGGAGGGGGCAGCCTGACCCATATTGGGTCTGACTGGTGTAAAACAAAAAAAAGTCAGGGGCAGCATTGTGTGCGGAGGAAAGGAATAATTTCCTGTGGAAATGCGCAAACTCATGCTTATTGCTGTCTCTCGTGCACTGTGTCATCACAATCTGATGAAATATTTAATCTCTGACTTTTTTTCTGCTGGTGCAACAAGAACGCAGCATTTGATGGCATCCTAGCATCTCCCATTTTGGATTCTTGTTTGCGCAAAGGAAGGTTAGCAGCAGATATCACGTGTTTAAATGTGTAGGTGGCTTGGTGACTGATAGTCTTTGTATTGCCTGTGACATTTCTCTGTATTTCCCATGTCACAGTGTTTTATCCAGGTACAAACTTAAAGAAAAGACGACAGTTGCAATTGTAACCTGCACAATTGATATTCTGTATTGATTTTTCTTCATGCATCACATGCAGACTATTTGTTGCAGAACATAAATGCAATTTGCAACTTTAACTTTAACTTTAAATATATAACAATATGCAAAATATTACATAAAAATATTAATATTTAATATGTTAAAATGTATCGAATAAAAACATACAAATATTTTATAAATATATTTAAATATAAAAATATATTACATTTATTTTACATCAAAAACACCCAAAAATGAGATGCTAAATAATTTTATATTGAAATATATTTATGAAATATTTGTATGTTCCTTTTATTCAATATATTTAAGTATTAACACCAAAAATAATTTGTAATATTTAATTATTTTAAATAAATACAAATATTTAACACCTAATTTTTGAACATTTATATTTATTTAATTTGAACTAATTAAATCATAAAGATGTATTTTTTGTTATTAGTATTTCAATAAAAATATCCGAAATTGGATGTTAAATATAAATATATTTCAAATTTTAATAATTATATTTATTTCACATCTAATTTGGGGTATTTATATTTAAACTTTATTAGTATTATTTAATATTTAAATATTAAATCAATTTGGTATCAATCCTCAATGTAAACATACAGTATTACATACAATGCCAAGTTTGAGAAGAAATTTTGCCAGCAGTGTCCTCCGTGTTGCCGAGTTGTAGGGGGTCTATGGTGTGGAATAAAAGTGTCGTAGCACTTTGACAGTTTGTTTGTATCCTGGATACAGCAATCCTGATAAACATTGATTTCCTTTGTCAGCTATATCTAACATATCTATCTGACACACTCATCTATTGCATGGAGCCCCTGTAAACACACATCACACCATTTATGAAAGGATATAACACATCCTTTCATATACATTCGAAACATAATAATACAGGCAAAAAGGAAAGATATATCTAGGACAAAGGTTGCTAAGCAACTTTGCTTTCACCTGTCCTGCTTCACCACAGCGCAGTCACAATTTAGCAGGCAGCAGTATTATTGCACCTTTTCTCCCCGTAACTGTAGCTCTCACTGCTGTTAAACTCTCAATGACATTAGAGCGGCATTCTCCACACCACTCCACGCTCACACGGCACTCTGTCAAGGACACACTTCCAACTCGAGTCTATACTTTAAAGCTGGATAGTTTATATAAAATAGCTAGATTTGATTGGCCACTTTTGAACACAAAGCATCGGCTGAAAAGAGTCTTTATGGTGATGCAGTATTCCCATAATGCTCGGTGGAGATGCAGACGTGTACATCAGTGAATACTAATTAAAGCAAAGTCAAGAATATTTCACTTCAGTCGTGGTGCAGTGACAGGCAGCTACTCGTGGCAACGGCATACTGACGACCGCATTATAGACAGGCCAATAAACTACGGTTGCTAATTGCATTCAGGGTCATGAAGTTATCCGAACTGGCCTTTAAAGAGACTGGTTACCTTTCTGTGTGTGTTATTGAGGGCTGACCTCTTCCTTTTCCTATAATAGTGTGTTATGAGAGGTTTGAGGGCTGGATAATGTTCACTGTTGATCGATGGCTCAGATGGTACTTGCCAGTGCTGGGCAGATTACAAATTAGTCCGTTACTGTTTCCAAATTAAATTTTAGTTAGTAACTTAATCTATTACATTACACTTTTCAGGTAATATATCAGACTACTTTTTGATTACTTTTAGATTACTTTTGACCTAACTTGTTTATCAAATTGATTTAAATAGGATAATCTTGTACCATATTGATATAAAAATACAAAGAAAATATATTACATTTGTTGTTTTTAACATTATGAAGTGCATTAAACATTATATTATGTCAAAGTTTCCCATACTGGGTTTTCCTGAGTTTAATGAAAAGCTAATAATTAATTAAATCATAAAAATGTAAAATTTAAATATTTTTTTATTGCAACAATCAACATAAAACCCTTAAATATATGAAAAAAATATATGAAATATTATACCTGTTTACCTGCATGTGACCATGTGAATAGTATGTAATCATGTAATCAATAAAAAGTAACTGTAGTCTGATTATGAGTATTTTAAAATATAATCTTAATTTTGGGAGCCTAATTATGTAATGCAGTTTACACGTAATCATTTAGTACCCAGCACTGGTACTTGCATACCTCATCTGAGCTCGATATGAAATGTGAATATGTTGCATTCATGGCTATGATTGAAATGTAGAATTTGTGAAATTGACCCTACGCATAATGATAGCTCATATGAGATGGGTCATGGCATGTGCAATGGAAAGATTGATCAAAATACATCAGGGATAGTGCATGAACAGAAATGCTGATGATATTGTTTTGACAGCATATATTTGTTTTGCTTTGTCAAAGATTTCAATAGCGTATCATAAGCGACCCATTTGTTGAACCTGTCAAAACCGTTCTTGCAGATGATGCAGTAAAATAAAAGCTGTCACTCAAAAAACAGTTTGAATACTCCCCTCCTCCACAGGCTCAAGCCAAACGGCGTGAGTGATCTCTTTGCGTAGACATCTCACAGTCTGTGAAATCTCTAAGCCCTGACAGCTCAGGAAGGCAAAGCAGATCAGAGTTCGCTGTATCCCTTTCTCAAATCACCCGGAGTGGACACGGCGCACATGCACAAACAGGAAACCACAGGTTTTATTGTGAGCGATAGAGAGACGAGAGATCTCTCGGCTGCTGTACGCCGCGGTAACCTTGGTGATCATCCTTCATAGGCCATGCTTGATCTCTCTGTAATGACGATTGTTGGACGCTCTTGGGCAAGTGGCCCACAAACAGGGGCAGTCCACTGAGTCAACAGCTGATACACCAACCGCAAGACCAGATGCCTGCTTAACTGTGCCAACACAACAGATGCATTTAGTACATATGATCATTGTCGCTGCCTCGCAGTGAACATGGCCCTCAAAAGAAAAACTTTAGCTGGGTAAATACATTTTAGATGGTCTATTTTAATTCTGGCTTCATTTTTAAAGGTTTATTTGATGTATTTACTTGTGAGGAATGGGGTTGCAACATGACCTGCCCAGACTCGAACCTGGGTACCCACGAGCACAACAAATAAGAATATTAATAATTTTATTTTATTTTATTTTATTTTATTTCATTTTATTTATAACACACTTTATATTTCAACAAAATCCCACAGTGCTACACTTTAAAAATATATATATATTAAATATTAATACTTAACATATATTTAAATATACTGAATAAAAACTATAACAATTTTTATAATATATTTACATTTAGGAATGACATTGCTATATATCTAAATTGAGAAATGGGATCACAACATGACCTGTTCAGCCCAAACTCGAACCTGGGTGCTCATGAGTAAAAATAGACACAGATATACAACTTTAAATCTATTAAATATTAATATTACATATATTTAAATATACTGAATAAAAAAATATAAAAAATGTATAAAAATATTTACGTTTAGGAATGGAAGCGCAATATCTTTAAATGAAGGAATGTGATATGGAGTGGGATTGGGATTTCAAACCTGGGTGCCCTCGAGCGCATCAACTCTCTATATATTGTGAGTATGAGTAACAAGCATCCATAACCATAAATATACAACACTATATATAGGAAGTATTAATATATTGCATGCATTTACATATATTGAATAAAACACACACAACCATAAACAAACTGATAAATACTGATAAATGTCTCAGTGTGGTTCTACCCATCATGCTGTGCTGTAGCCTCATACATACAGTCTCCACTCATCCACCATCTAATCGTTTCAGAGTAAATGTGTGTGTCACCATTGCAAATGTATTGCATCACTCGAGTAGCTTTCGTGTGAAACTTACACCTTGTGTGATGCTTTCACACACTAAGCGCAGAACGAGGAATAAGAAAGTTTACAGATCTCCGAGGTCTTTACGTCACAAAGAAATCTATTAGAAAGCCCTGCTGCTGGAAGTAGGTCCAAGCCCTGGGTTACTTTGCTGACCGCAGTGTTTTGTGTCTCTAGTGGACACGGCTCAAGCAGGTCGAATAGGGTTCAACACCTCTACAAATGACCTGTATTGCATCTGCTGATAGCGTCGTTTATGTGGACATATTGTCTGCGTTGTTTTAGAAGGCAGTTCCCTTAGAAAATTGGGTGTTTATTCAGCTTCAGTGACTTAAGTTGTTGTTGTTTTTTTCCATTCACAGACTTTTAAAGAAAAAAAAATATTAAACTAATAAATATCGGTATTATATTGTGTTTGAAGGAATCTCTTATGCTATGTAGAATAATGTATAATACATAGCATATGAAATAAATAAAAATGCAATAAATACAGTTGTGAATAGTATTATAATGTATAATATATGAAATATTTTAAGAAATTGTGAAATATTGTTAGAATTTAAAATAACTTTTCTATTTTAATATATATTTAAAATTTAATTTATTGTAGTGATGGTAAAGCTGAATTTTCAGCAGCCATTACTTCAGTTTTTACATGAAATCATTCTAATATGCTGATTTGATGCTCAAAAAACTAATCTGTTATTATTGTCAGTGTTAAAAACAGTTGTGCTACTTAAAATTTTTATGTACACATTTTTTCAGAATTCTTTGATCGATAAAAAGTTCAAACGAAAAGCATTTATTTAAAAGAGAAATCTGAATGTTTGTAACATTATACAGTCAAACCAAAATTTATACAGACACCTTCAACATTTCACACATTATCACAGTTTATTCGCTATAGTTTAGAAATGGTGATAAAATATGACAATAACGCAGAGTTAAACTGTGTCAGAACAAATTCATCTTGATAATGCCAGATAACAGCTAAAAGTGCTACCGCCAGACCCAGAGATCGGCTGAATGGATTCGAAAATGGTCAAACTCAACTGTTTAACTCTAGAGGAGTTGGAAAATGAGCCTATTTTCAAAAATAGTGGAGTGTTCCTTTAAGCAAAACATGGTCAGGTCAAAGTGTCTGAATAATTTTTGGTCCCAACTTTTTAGCAATTTTACTGGTAGTCCACTGTTTGAAGAATATTTGTGTATAATATGTCACAGTTTACTTTATTTTGCCATCCTCACAACTATAGTGTCCTGCACCCACTACTAAAAAAATATCAAAAATTATATCTGGTGTCTGAATAATTTTTGGTTTGACTGTAAATTGCTTTAGTGTCAATCATTGTTAATGCATCCTTGCTGAATAAAATTATTTCTTTCAAAACGGTTGATTGTTTTATTCTATAATATGAGAAGTGACTGAAATGACACTGTGGTTTTTTATATTTTATTATTTGTACTTTTTTTTTCCAGACTCCTGAATTGCCACTGTTAGTGCATTGTAGTGGGTAAACAACGTTGATTTTTGTAAATGAGGCGCAATCTACAATGAGCATAATTTGCGTGAAAGGAAATGATAATGCCTTAATTGAAATGTTCACAACTCAATGCTATTTCAGCGCATTTAGAATCTGGTTAATCTGGATAGTGGCTTCTTATAGATTTTTGTGCTGCTATACGCAACTGTTCAGTAAATTTGCCTCTCTCAAATTCTCAAATTGTCACTCTTCCTGGGATCCCCACTGCAGGAGTCATTATCACTAAGTCCTGCACTGGACCTCAGGGCCTGTCATTTTGGCATACATGTGCTCACGTTTAATGTGTCAATTTCTCTGCATGTCACTGGTTTTCTGGTAATTCACGCAGCTTCACAGAGGCTCCATTAGAGGACAAAAAAAGCATTTGTAGTAATGCCTTCTCCACGTCTGCATCAGGAGAGGATTTTAACAAGCTGACACGGGATCCTGCCAGTTGTCTGGGAAACCCTTTTGATCTGTGGTGCATATTACAGACATGCACTGGAAGCTGCTGTCGAGCGTGTGTTACATGGAGCTGGAAGTCTGCGTTATAAATCTCTGCATCTCCTTGTCAGGATATGAGCCAGGTGTAAAATTATCTTGTAAAGGGTTTAAAGAAAGTATAGTGTTGTCCTTTCTCATTACACAGACACTAGACTCATGTCCGTTCCAGGAAACAGCCATCACTCACTCTTGGCAGACAGTGTCTGCTGACAGGCTTTTGTGCGCATTATTCAGTTGAGATGTGCATCCCGCTTAACTTGGACAGCTAAATCCTAGGACAAGGGTGGCTCCAGATTTTGGTTAGCCTGGTGGACATATAACATGCCATTTTTCACGTCATGGTGTCAGGTGTCATGACATTCAATGTTGTCATAAAATATGTTATTGTGAAATTGAGACTGTAGAATAGTTCTGATATTGCAAAAGAAAAAAGAAAGAAAAGATGTCCCAGTGTTTTTTTTTTTTTTTTTCATACAATGAAAAGTCTTTCATTCAATAAAAGTATGATTTGGTTGCAATTTCCGAGGACTGATGTGAGAGAATGGTCTCTGGGTTTTGTTTCATGGAGACGACATGGTGCCTTTTACATTGTGTTTAGCAAACAGCTCAGTAAAACACAGTCAGGCCAGTCTGACACAAGTTTAATGAGCATGTTTTCACAAAGAAAACCCCACTGGAGATCTCAAAGCCTTGGATTACTGCTCAGCACAGTGACTGATTTGCAAATGCTGTCCAACCCTGGCAGTGTGAACTGCTGTGACAGAGGGAAGAGGTGACTCATGTGTCTTCTGACAGATTAGTTACAATGATTAAGCAAGCGAGATGCTGGGGATATTTTGTCCATAATATTGTATTTCAATAGATTTAGCTGTACTTGCACAGAAATCGTGCAACCATTGGCAATCTTTTTTTTTTTTTGCCTGGATCTATTAAGTTATTTAAAAATAAATTTTTTTTGGTTAACATTTTCAGTTTCTGAAGATCTTTGGCGTACATACAGTAGCATTAGCCTTCATATTATTGCTTAAAATATATTTTAAACAGTTTTGGTTTAATATATTATTAATATTTGAAATATGATTTGTCAGCCAAATCAAACTCAGTGTCATTATGTTATGTGACAAAGAAATTACATCAAACACAAGACACAAGACGCCTCCACTTCTTCTTCTTTTAATTTTTAATTTTTGTAATCTTTTTATGAAATAGCAGATATTTCTGGAACATTAAAAAAAATCATATATTCATGAAATATCATAAATTGACTTAGAGGGTACTCCATTTTGGTTATTAAATGAGACTGTGAATGTTACATTCTTATTTTGAGTAAAATATGCATTAAGACATACTTTTGTTCAAACATTTGAGGTCAGTAAGATTTTTTGATGTTTTATAAATATATTTTACAATGTAATGTATATGTTATGTCACCACTCTAGTCTTCAGTGTCACATGATCCTTCAGAAATCATTCTAATATGCTGATTTGCTGCTCAAGAAACATTTATTATTATTATTATTATTATTATCAATGGCTAAAAGAAAAGTAAAATCATGCTGACCACAAACATTTGAACAGTAGAGTAAATATATATTTAATTCATGGGTCATATGGCCAATGCAAGCTCATATCATTTTATCGCTTTTGTCAAGATAATAATTGCCGGTTCCATCCCTAATGAAAAGAGCAGTAATCAAATTCACAGTGGTATTAAGTGTCCAGAAGCTCATGGATAAACACTGCACTCTTCCTGACCTTCTTACTGACAGTCTAAAGGGTAAACTTGTGGGTGAATCTTTCATGCTTGGACATTAGATTACGAGAGGACAGTGATGCAGTATATTTGATGGAGTTCTCCTCAAGGCCAGGCGTACAGTGGACCAACCCAAACCAGAAGAACTCATTCCATGTCCTACAACTACTACATGACAGTTCATGATTCAGTTCCATCATAAGAGTGGGTGATAGCTTGTGTATTACACAGCTCCTCAGCTCCTTATCAGTTTCCAACCGCTTCCCCAGAGCCCTGTGCAAAGATTCATGATAGCTCTCGTAGTGCCAAAAAGAATCTGAAATAGATTTATGAAGTGTATAAATATGCCTCTGTTGTGGAACGTTTAGCCTTTGCCCCTCCTGTACTTTGGGGAAATTAGGTGCTGATGTCAAAGATCAAGAGCTGGGACCTTATGTGCAGATTACATCATGTCTATCTATGCTACCTGAAAGAAAAGCATCCTATACAAATTAGTGCCAGTTGAGCCTCCAGCTTTATCTGCAACAAAAAGAAGAAAGGAAATAATATTTGCAATATTTTGAGATAATATAGGAATTATGCAATATTAAGAGTCGGTTTAAAATGGAAAAAAGATTCAAGTCGGCAACATTTCATAAATGCATGTTATAGATCTTATTGTGAACAATTCGTCCATGCGTTTGTTTTATTTTTTAACTTGTAGTTTTTAATATAAATGTCATAACTCAATCTTTTGGGGAAAATGTCAGACCTCTCTCTAATGATGTATATGCTGGACTTCTCCATCGTTTTAGTCCACTTAAACCTTACCATTCCACAATCCACTGCAAGCTCACATACATTTTTGAGTGCAACAACAACATCTCAAAATCCAGCCAACAACCAGTGGATAGAACCAAGTCTCCACCTTACATTTAGTCTTTTACGACAATCTGTTTCACTCGGATGTATGTCACAATATGGAAGAAAAGATCTTCCATTTTATTGCAACTTCAAGAATTCACAAACCATATCAGAGACTAATGAATCATTAGAATATTAATAATTTCTTGTTAAAACCCACCTAAAAACTCATGGAAGATCATTGTATTTGATCTAAAATCTAAAATAATTTAGAGCAGAGATTTAAAAATGGTGGACTTGTATTAATATTTTATATAATATAGATAAGTAATATGGGCTTATACTTTATCTTGCTATGTGTGATTATATGGTTAGTTGGATTTTATAGACTTATCATAAAAGGGAAAGGAAAAAGTTATTGATGTCAAAAGTCGAGCGTTCTATCAATCTCTGCAGTATATTGGTGCAAATTCATCTGTCACTTGCTAAGTTGCCAAATCAGATGCCAGCATGAACAGGTTGTGTGACATACCCTCATCCTCAAACATTAAACAAAACCAGACTAGATTAAACATGGGTTGGTTGTCACTTGATGCCCAGTGTAAAATCTGGCTCATGAAGCAAAAAAAAAAAAAACTCTAGTCTAGAGAACTACTGGCTATGTGTTTTGTGACTACACAATGCTGACTGGGGGCGGTGGCTCGGTGGATGAATATCAACTTGATTTTTGTCTTCTCTTATTATTCCAGTGTGTTATTCCAGCCTCAGCTTGTTAGTGAATCAGTGAAGGCCATTCTCATTACCACCATTTTTCTACCCACAGATGCTTGAAATGTTTCTGCTATTTCATCCTCAAAAGATTGAACATAATCACTCCGTCCACAGATGGTGGCGTTGCATCTTTATTGTTGATATGTCTGGCAGATCATTTATCTCTTTCTATACTGGAGAATTAAAACATGATCAAAACAAAAGAAAATCTGCATGATGTCTGTGTAAAGAAGTCTCTCGTTTGATTCTGCAAGGTTTTTTTTTTCTTTACACTGTGTAACTTAGAATTATTATCTGTGTTAAACCGGCTCTGGACTCACAAGCCATGTTCAGATTGTCGCAGTAAAGAAAAGAAGAAAAGATGAAGAAATGAAGAAAGCATGCAGCACCAGCTCAATCCTCATTTAAGGAAGATGAAAACAGGCTGTTATACTAAATATCAGCACTCTTGGAGAACCCCTGATTAAGCAGATTAGAAAACCAGAACCTGTTAGGAATTGATGCCCATTGGATTACTTATTTCTGTCCCATCAATGGTGTTAATAAAACATCTACCGTCTTGTAAGGATGAGTTAAGTCGGCCTCCCTGTATTTGTAAGCACAACCACAGAAAGTGGTGACTGTGTCCAGACGGCTCCTCAGCCACCAGGATAATCAGATGCGGAGGCTGGAGAAATAAAACTAGCGGGTTAAAGCAGCTTTACAGATTGGAATGTGCAGCTGCTATTCAGAAGACACCAGTGACGTGACACATTTGAGTGCCTGAAGGAGCCAAGTGTGACGAACACCTGATATAACATTGGGATAAGAGAAATATTTGAGTACCTCCTGGATGAGTGCATAATGTGAGGTAGAAAGAAGAAGGCCCTTGAAATTTGCAGTTCAAATCAAGCTGAATCTCCTCTCTGAAAGGTCAGAGATCTGATACAAATAGATCTGTTATGGTACCAGATAGTGCTTGCAAATATTGACTGTGCAAGAACCAGTAAAAAGGAATCGAATCCTTAAAATTCTAGAATCCTTTCAAATGGCATGCAATGATGAAAGAGAAGGAATGCAGGAGCAAATGGAGGTGGGACAGGATTAACCACCCAAGGGATGATTGACAGGTCGATAGTGCTGCTCGCATCCCCCCGTCTGTGAGAGATTCTCTCACCACAGATATTGGAGTAGCTTTAGTTGACACAGCACAACTGTTGGACGCTCACCAAACTGTGCAAACCCCTTGGCCCCAGCAATCATCAAATCCATTTCAGTGTAATTTAAGACGCACACCTGTTTCCAGACTTGTCAATAGATCTATGGTCTTTATCCTCCTCAATTAAAGAAGTGATGGTGTAGAGTTGACACAGCTTATAGTAAGTCATTAATGACTAGCAATTAACGGTTCCTTATTACAAATATGAGATAAGTAATAATGAGAATGCAGTATGAAAAATATACACAAACATTATTTTGTAATACATCAAGAGTATCCCAGAATGTATAATATGTATAATATATCATGTAGTGTAAATGTAGTCTTATTTAATTTTTTATATAATCAGAAATGTATATTCAAATATTATTATTGTAATAACTTAAAAAAGCTATGTCATTTTTGGATAGGCACATGAAATGATGCCTTGGCTTCATTTCTTTTGTCTGATGTTAATATATTGTGAATTTCTGCAGTAGCTGGGCTCATGTGATATTCATTAAAAGCATTTTTTTTTTCAAATTATATTTTGCTGTACTCATTTACAAGATAACTTGAGCGTGGAAGGAAAGCATGTAGACTCGCCCACTGCCTCTCAATAATGCATTCAGTCCATATATATTTCACCGCTGTTGCACAGCACATGTGCAATCTAAATCCAGTAAAACCCCAGTGCCGTTATCATTGGGGAGCACATGATACCCCGAGCTTAAGAGGTCATTCTCCCCAGAGCAGTGTATTGATTATTTGTGTGAAATAATTGATCTATTGGAGGAGATTTTCTTTAAAATGACAGTTAATTTGCTGGGAGTCTAGATATGGAAACAGTGATACTGTACACTGTAAAACGTGTTTCTCATGGATTTTACTGAAGATTGTCTTAACGTCTAACACTTTTGAAGGCAATATTGATTTATACTGAAACAATGGCTTATTATTCAGAACCATAGGAAAGCATGCAGAGATTATTAACGGTACTGTGCAGAAACATATGAACCTGTCAGATATTTGTTAAATGTAAGAGCACTTTCGAATACATTTTTAATGGCATATTTGACCAGCCTATAGCCAACGCCCATGAAATGTTAAAAACAACAACAGTGAAGTATTATATATATACTGTATATATATTTTATTATATTATATTTTTTATAATTATTATTCGATTTTTTATGTATTTTTAATGCAAAACATGTGCCCAATTTACACTCTCAGAGAAAAAAAAGTGTAATAATCATACATTTAGGGGTACAACATCTTGTCACTGGGGCAGTACCCTTAAAGGGACACCTTTAGCCCTAATGAAGGTACAAAGATATTCCTTTTTAACACCAGCAGATATTTATAAAAGCATTTATAAAATAAGATAATATAAAAGTAATACTTTATACTGAAGGCTTCTTTCCATGCTCCATCTACTTTGAGTTCAAAAAGGTCAACTAGCTTCTAGTGATTTTATTATTATTATTATTTAAGAAAATCTGGTAAGTATGCCTATATTTTCTGTCACAACTGAAATGTCAGCTCCAACACAGTAAGTATTTTGCCTCAACAAAAACAAAATGGTAATGTGCATTTAATACATGTAAGATATGGAAAAAAGTTTATTTTGTTGCCAACATAAAATTGACTGTGGTGGCAATTTAATGTGGAGATGAAAATCGGTTTGAGACCATTCTGTAGTCTTAAATAATTCTTTTATTGGCGTAAATGCTAGATTTTTGATAAATATTTGACACAATATTTTGGTATCTGACAGTGTTGACATATTTAGTGACTGGCCAGGGGAAAACATGCATTTTATGAAAAACAGAGGCTTGCACCCAAACAAAGGTGAGTATCACTGAACATGTTGAACAGATTTATCCGAATTATTTCTTCATGCATAGACTTTTATTGTTTATTATTAACTGTAGTTTAACTGTAGTCAGATTTTACATTCAGCTGATAGCCTACAATTATCATCAATGTAATTTAAGAGTACAAGATTTAATTTCCATATAAGCATGCTTTCAGCATGTCTAAAGATATCCAGTCTTAAACAGAAAGATAAAAGAGTCTCAGGTGTGAAGTAATGCGTTTAAAGCCAAATGAAGCGTCACGTGCTCGCGGGCTCTGCTCACTAGAAGTTTGGCGTGTCACATCAAGGGAGAATCTCGACCAACATACATGCGCCAAACCCTTTCGCAGTTGTGTCTTTGGATAATGGCTTTTCTTGCTTCACATCTGAGATACCCTGACATGTTTTGGGATAAATCACTCAAGATTTGTTCATTTTAAAGAAAATCGAAGGACTTTCTCATCGTTAAGAGGCAGAAACTGCATTTGAAAGAGACAAATGGATCGCAGCGAGTCTCAGTCTCTTGTCAGAACGGATTTTTCCGCGGAACACTGAAAGTAAAGGAGATGCTTATGGGAACCTTCAATTCCTTATCTATAAGGTAACTTATTTTTTTTATTTTGTAAGTTGTGCTTAAAATCAATTTCTGTGACAGTATGTTTTTGTGTAGAATAAAAAAACAGAAATACTGTAGGCAGATATAAAAATTCTTATGAGCATTATTTTCCACGGCAGCTGTGCGCAGATTTGTTGCGGTAGAAATAATTTTCAAAACGTTTTTTTAAGCAACTTAATGACTATATATATCGATTCATGATCCGTTTTATTTTTTTTTATGTATGTAAAACTAGGAAATTGTGATGAAGCTTGATATTGATCTATTTGATGAATCTGACAAGCGCTTTATCTCTTCACTGTACAAAACCGTGACAATCAACTATCCTTCATGTAATACATCCTATGGCAAGCCGATTTAACATTCAACTCGATATACTAACTAATAAAGTAAATTAGTACCTAATTAAATGTATTAGTTCGTTTTTTAATTGCTATAGTGATTTTTTTACTAGTCACTATTTCACTAGTAATTATTCATTTGATGTCGTACTTATTCATCAGATACTAGTTCTTATTTCAATAGTGACTACTGTCTGTTCAATTGTTTACTATGTATAGTTCTACTGTAACATTTTTAATTGAACTGTAGCATAACTATCTGACCAGTCATTACATAAAACAAGAAATGCAACTAGTAAGATAAGAAATGTTACTATTAGTAGTTAGAAGTAAAACTGTACCAGCAACAACCAATATACATTCTAGTCATAAATATTTGATATTTATAACTATAGATCTCTGTAGAATTCAATGGAAAATCTGTTATTTGTTACCATTTACAATGAAATATTTACTTATTACTGTTGAGATAGTGACTACTAGCAAATTAATAAATACTCGTTTTTAAATGAATAGCTAATAGCCGCTGCTGTAATAAGTACCCATATCTAATGATTCTATCTAATATTTACTACTGACGTTGAAGAAGATAATAGTTACTGTTAGATTATTACTAGTAATAAGTAAATACTGGTAACATAAAAACAGATGCTAGTTACTATAAAGGAATGATTGTTAAATCAGCTTGCCATACAGTCATCGTTCATTGGACATATTTGTTCTGTTAACTGTAGGATACCATTGTCAGACGCTTTATCATGACTGATGGCGAGGGGAGAGAACACTTTCATTACTTGGAGAGAGGAGAGGTAAGAGTTCCCATTTCAGCCTTGTACCGGGCGCCCGGTCCCAGTGAGGAGATCGGCGATGACGAGGAAAAGAGCAACACATGGATCCCTGTCCATGAGAGCTCTCAGGCACAGGGGTCCAGGGCCCGGGACCCCACTCCAGATTTGGTCTCCGATGAGGAGGAGCTGCCCCCCTACCCAGCGCTCGCGCCCGTGGTGTTCTTCTGCATCAAACAGACGACTCGTCCACGGAGCTGGTGTCTAAGGATGGTTTGCAACCCATATCCTTTAACTATGTTTCCATCTGAAAACAACTATTTAGAAGTTAAGTATGTGGTTTTTGAAGAGTACGCCGACGACTGCGGCATTAATCATACACAATAATCGATCAGTTCCTATTTCATTTTTCTTGGACCTGACAGGACTTCGGTATCAATTAAGATCTGTAGGTGTATGCTGAATTGCTGGCTGGTTGCTGTGGCAGCTTGCAGCTTCCTGCGTGTATTTTGACAGGAAACTTCAAATAAGAGCTGATCTCGTTCTCCCACCGGTGTTGGCTTCCCAAAGATGCGTCCTTTTGGCAGTGTTGCAATTAAGAGCACTATTTTATAAATAGCTTCATTAGCTGTAGGGGCGGCTCAAGCTCTCTGCTGAGTCTCTTCAGAAGTGATGCACAAAATGCAGCCTGGCACTTTGTAGATATTGCTTTATGATCTAGATTAAATACAGATCTTATGATTTCAAGTTTTAAAGATGAATTGGACTTGCTGGCATCATTTATGCACTGCACTTCCCTCCATTTTGTGGTTTGCTTTTTGTTGCTTAGCCATAAAGCAAATTACTTTTGGGTTGTAATTGTTTTCATATTACATTTATGATGGCCACATTGTGGTCTGGAGTGCATTATATATTTCATCACTTTTTGACTGACGGCTGTAAAGTGAGCAATTAGACCCATGATTAGTGTAGATACACTTAATGGATTTGTTGTCATGTGGTTCTGCTATAGAAAGCATTTGGAGGGATATTTGGAGGATGTGGTAAACCTCACTGCAATTTGTATTATTTCCATGATTGTTTTGCGGACTACTTAGTGTCATGTGCAAATGCATTTTCCTTCTTTATGTGAGTTTTTTACATTTTTCATGGTGGGGCACTTTGCATATAATGCATATAAATGGCAGCTTCCGTTGCTCAAATATGTGTTGGATTATTATAATCACCATTAGGATCTATGCACCAAGCATGCAGTTGTGTGCAACATTAGAGAAATGGCAATATCCCTCACTGCATCATTCCGCGGATTATTTAGACAAATGTACTGAACAACTGAAATTGAAATGTCTAGAGCATCAGCCATTTATCGCACCCCATCAAGGCACAAAGGGAAATTTGAATTTTTAAAACTGTCATATTTTTATTCATAAGTTTGGGTCATTTATATTCTTCCACCTTTCGATCTCTCTTCTGCTTCTAACCAAAAAAGTGAGTTTCTTGTGTGCTGGTTTTGGGTCAGTTCTGTATGCCAGCGTCAGTGTAGCATTGCAGAATGAAGGCTGCAAACAAGCATGCTTGTCAGATGAAAGTATGTATCATCTTTATTTTGATTAGTCATACATGAGCTTTCCCGCCCTCAGGCACGTTTTGCGAGGCCATAACACTTATTTACTGAGGTGATGATTAATCCATATTCTGACATATTGTAGATATCAATGGCAGAACTGGGACTGTGTGTGTGTGTCGTTTTTTGGAATAGCTGCCAGCTCTCCTCCAAAAAGTTGGTTTGGAATATTGCATTAATTAAACATGACTCCACTTATTTATATTATCATTATTGGCTAGTTTTTTTTTTTGTAAAATGTCAGCCTGAACTGTTCAAAAGAGCTGCTTTCAAAACACACAATTTAATTTGCAATCCTGTTTGGAAGGAAAGTATAAATGTGTTTTTGTGAATTCAGATATAGATCATGTGTGGAATGTACATGTTGCCATGCGATATATTACATAATACATTTCCATAAATGGGAAACTAGTGCTTATATTTTTCAATATACAGCAATATATGCATTGACTATGTAAGACTATATATATTGATACATACAATATTTAGAAATGAAGACAAAACTACATCTAATATTTATAAAGTTTGATCCTTTATTGAGTATATATTGCACACATGTTCCCATATAAATGTGAATGTATGTATGTACACACATATACACACACATTCACGGAATGAGTTACAGCAGATTTCTAGTTCCCAGCATGCTTTGCTTAAAGCTGCAGTCCGTAACTTTTTTGTGTTAAAAATTTACAAAATTAATAAGCGAGTACACCATGAATCCATTTTTCAAACCGTGTTTTTGGCTTGTCCTGAATCACTATGGTACACCTATAATAAGTGTTTATATTTGGACTATTTAGACTGGTTCGGGTAGGTACCGCTGCAGAGTAGCCCAGTACCTGCGTGATTCGTTATAGACATAACCAGAGAGAAGTAGCTCCGGCTACAACGTTCTTCCGCAAGACGCACGCAGTTCTGTTTATTAACTGCTAGAACTCCAAAAGTTACGGACTGCAGCTTTAAGACTGTTAAAGGAGAGTAAACATTTTAAAATTAAGTATTTAATGTGTTTTTGCTCAATATTATTATAGGGGGAGATCTGTTAGTGTTTAATGTTGTATTATTTTAGAAATTTAAAAGGGTTTCTTGTCTGTGTAAGTTTGTGGGGTTAACATTGTGCTGAAGAGTAGAGACTAGATGTTACTTTATTTAAAAAGTAATGGCTGTGCACATTCCAGCACAGTGATAGTCTGTTCACTAAGTCCTTTAATATGAGAAGGTGTGCTTATGTTATTGTAAACTAGCTATATTTTAAAATATACAACATGTAGATTGTAAATAATTGTTAAACGTAAGAAATGCATATTTCCATATATGTGTGTATATACTACATGAGTAAATGTATGTTCAGTATATTTATACACATGCAATACCATATCTTATCACATGTACATCTATATATTATAAAGTGTATTACTGAATATAAAATTACATACATTGTGATATATAAGTAAATATATTGTCACATATTTTTCAATGTATGAAAGCGGCAATTCCCTATGTATTATTCAATATATTGTAATATATTTACACAACATATTATTCTGTATATTTTCTAATATACCGTTATATCATTTAATATATTGATCATTCATATATTAGGAAGTATACTTTCTTTGCATAAGGGTACTTTCTGAGAAGGTACTTCTTTTGAATTTCTGAAAGTATGTTCTGTATAGTATGAATGTGTGTAGCATGAACGCAGTCCAGACATAATACATCAGTCATGTGATCTACCAGCACCATGTGCATCGCTTCACTGGGATATTAAAGTGTCCATCAGAATCTTACAGGAAGTAGTAAGCTATATACAGTTACTTTTCTCCTACTGTTTTATGAATATTGTGAATTCGGACATACTGCTCTTTTCATATACTTTTCACATAGTGTTTCACCTTCTATATATTAGGGAAGCCTGCAGTTTCAAGTGGGGAATGTCTTAAAGGGATAAATCTAAATTCTGTCATGTTGTTCTAAACCTGTATGGCTTTCTTCCTTTTGTGGAACACAAAGATTTTTTGAAGAATGCTTTGACAATTTTTTTTTTCATACAATGAAAGTCAATGGGGTCCAAAACAATACCCCTTTTATTTTTATTGGACAGACAGAAAAACACTAAGATGTTTTTCAGAATATCTACCTTTTGTGTTCGAAAAAAGATAGTCATGTAGGTTTAAAACAACATGAGGGTGAGTTGAGGGTGACAGTGAACTGTTTCTTTAAGAAAAGATGTGCAAATTGAGAAAGACAGTTTAGCTGGGTGCAATTGGATTAAAACTGGATTAATTTCATGAGCTTCTGTGTTCATGAGGAAACAAATATCATCAAAAGGGTTCATAGTGTTGTAATTTAAATAATCCCCGATTTTGGTCAGCATCGTACAAGGTGCAAATTACCCAAGAAACAACAGCGATGGCTATTGGTTTAATTTCCTCAATTATCAGGAATTGTTTTCCTGTACACTAGCACAAAGCCAGCTTGTCTTACTGCAGGTTTGATCTTTTTCCGATTAGAGCAACTTATCACCTTTAAATGGAAGCATGTGTTCATGGTGTGGATCATTCGGTTTGACGGTGAAGCTTGGCACTGTGGGTAAGGTCATGGGTTGTGCATCACAAAGAAACAAAGAAAGTCTGTGCTAGCAGAGAAAGGGTGAGAGACAGAGAGAAAACTGCAGTCTCTCAGCATGTTCTGGTTTTTGAAACCCCACTCAGGGCACAACACAGACAGGAACAAATGCACTTATAGCTTCAAGTCAGAAGCCTACAGTCCATTCTGATTTAGGATGGTCATATTATATCTGCATTGTGTTTAAAGGATGAAAATAGAGTGGACGTTCGGAGAGCTAATGCTGTTGTGGTTGAAGACAGCAGAGTCTGATGGGAATCTGTGCTTGTGTAACCTCTAGTCTTTGAATGCAACTATAGGAAAGGAAGCTGAATGATTTATAGCAGTCAGTCACAGCCAAAGCATGCTGATTAGAGGAGTGTTTGAGGATTAATATCAGTTCAGCTGGATTTCTGTATATCCTTAGGCCTGCGGCTCGCAGAGTGTTTAGAGCAATGGCATGGCACTAACAAGGCCTGTACAAATCTGCTGTCGACGTCTTCTCACTGTTTTATGACTTCAGATGTACAGAAGCGATAAAGGCATGTACACATGGCGCAAATTTATGAACTGTTGTGGATCCTGCAGCACATGTGAGCTTCATGGGTCAGGTCACGACTGTAAACATTGATGTATGTTTAAACTTTCATACTGGTGGTGGTAAAAGCTTTGGATGGCATTTTTATGATGCGGTGTGTTTGCGTCTAGATAATGATAATGGGTCTCAGGCTTAACAATGACAGAACAACAGCTATTGGTGCCAAAGTCACTGAGGGGCAACGATCTGGATGTGTAGTTTAGACTTGCCTTTAAGATTACAAATGATACAGCAGGTGGCAGCCTGTTCCCCAAAAGCAGTTTGGACAGGTTTCACATGTTGGGGTTAGGATGGCCAATACTGTAGCTTTAGACTGCTGTCAAAATGCTGCTTGCTGGAACATCAGTCTCTCAAGTGATTTAAAGCTTCTTTATTTAAAAACAGAGACAGAGTATGTAAGAAAATGTGTATCTTAGCAACAGTTTTCTGTATTGATATGTGTGCAGAATTTGAATCAAAGTAAAATGTAAAACTGCTGTAATCAGTGCTAATCAGTGCTTGTCAATTTCGTCAACAAAGACAAAGATATATGATAATAATTAAAGATTTTAATTAAACTTTATTGATGAGAAAAATAAGATATTAACAATGCATTAGCAGTTAAACGTGAAAAATTTATAAAGAACTTATTCAAATCATAGTAGGCTATGTTGGAAATTAATCTGCATTAGTTAAGAATTGGTGAACTGAATTGCTTTGCTAGCTGGTTAGCACACTCAAACACATCTTGTAAGAGATGAATCAGTTATAACCATAATATTACAACTTAATTTGAACAGACAATGAACCAAATGGCATTGAGTTCATCAACAAAGATGTTAGCGGTTATGCTAACATGACAAGCACCCACTTACCTGCTTTTCAGCAAATCAGTGTGCTATTACATCACATAATTAACATTTGATAGTTTTATAATATGCCCCTTAACATTTTGTTCCTCCGCCCATGATTAAATATGAAAATCCTGTTGACAATGAAAGCAGATTTATTAGCCTAAAGTTCAGCTGTGAATTTGCTTCCTTTCATATGCCAATGTAGGTTTTAATATTATGTTTATGTTGTAAAAAACGTATTTAATGATTTCTATAAACATGGTGTATATTATGCATTTGAGTGAAATAAATAACCAGCTAGCAAGTCTGCCATTCATCTAAAGTAAACCAATCCCTGCTTTACCTGCTTACCAGTAAATCATGGCACCTATCAATGAAATATTCATTAGCAAAGCATATATGTTTTTGTTTTGCAGTATACCCCCCATCCCTTTTTTGTTCCTCCGCCACTGGTTAAATATGCAGTGCCAGTTGACTATGAAAACACATTTATGTATTTAAAAGCCTAAAGTCCACCTGTGCATTCACTTCATTGTATATGCCCATGTAAATTCTAATTTGTCTAAGTAACTTTTCTAAAGTAGATAAATCCCTACTATGACTAGCATCTACTTACCTGCTTTTTAGCAAATCAGGATGCATGTCACATCACATAATTAATATTTATGAGCCAAGCTTATAGATTTGAATATATCCTCTTGATTAAGAATATGCAAATCCTGATGACTAGGAAAAAAACGTTTGAGTATTTAATAGCCTGTTGCATGTTTTATTAACGTATTTATGAGTGAGCTTTTAGCACTCAGTCCAACAGGTCCCACAACAAGACAAAATCCTCTCTACTCACTCACTTAATGACCAATGTATATCCTTTATGTCACAGTCTCCAAGGTGTTGTTGGTCTCAGCGGTTATTGATTTGGTCATGTAAGGTGTGGTGCAATAGACTTGTGTGATTTATTCTCAACAGACGGTTATAAACAAAAGGCAGAAATGCAAAGGGCATAATTGAAAAACTAAGTGGCAATCGATTTTGAAGGCTGCCATGCCCGGGTCCCTCTGGTGAACCTCAAATCCACCTGGCTCTGTGAAGTGTTTATATGAGGTGAGAACTGAAAGGATGATATTTGAGTGGCTGGTGGGAGGTGGCTGTTTAGGTCGCAGTGGACCTCCCTGGAGAGCGGCGGCCAGCTGGGACCCACTCCATTTGAGGGGGACGGATATATTCTAGCCTCATGAAAGAGCCAACAGTGGCATGGAAAAATTTCCCATCTGTGAAAACGAAAAGTGGGTCTTAAAAAAAGTGAGTCTCAGTAGCACGCCTACTTTTTGTTATTTGACGGCCCATGTCTGCATTTGAGTTTCTATAAGTCTCGCTTATAATGCCAGTTGTGAGAGGAGCCACTTCTGAAGCATTCATTCCCAAATCCCAGCATGCTGTCGAGCCGGGCTCCTCTCTGACAAATGTTTCATTATTGTGTTGATTCAGCTGGCATCTCACACTTTGAATGTAGACCACACACAAATGACAGTGTGTTAAAAGCTGCGGATCAGGTGTTGATGCGAGTTTGAAATGTACATTGAGAGTGACAATTGGACACAAGGAGGGCAAGGCTCAGTTGATAGAAGATGACAAGCATTGTTTTATGTTTCTGGTTCAGCAGATGTTAAATGCACTGGAGAGTAAATTTTGATGTGAATTGAGTTTAGCTGTTTCATTTTCATCCTTCTCCTTTTGTTTGTCTTGGGATTTCTGTGTGGATAATTTATGCAAGAGATCTCTTTAAAAGACTTGACTTCTAAATATACAGTCTTATGCTGTCAACAAATATCTGTGCATCTGAAATCATTTAATTTGGCCTTATCCAGAAATTAAATTATCAGCGATTACCGCACTGCTTATATGGGAAGGAATGATCTGCTTGGGTGTGCAACATATTGGTCCCGTTCAAATCTGCACTTTAGCATCTTTCTCTTATTTGCATCAAAATTACATCAACGTCATTGTTGTTCCAAACTTGTATGAATTTCTTTCTTCTATCAAACATAGAAGGTATTTTGAAAAATGTCTCAGCCAGTGAAAGTCAAAAAAGTCCATTGTTGTTTTGGACCACATTGACTTTCATTGTATGGATGAAAACAATTTAAACATTCCTCAAAATATATACGTTTAGAACAACATGAGAGTGAGCAAATGATGACAGAATGTTCATTTTTGGGTGAAAAATCCCTTTAAAGGGGTCATATGATGCTTTTTTAAAGATCATTATTTTGTGTATTTGGTGTAACATAATATGTTGACATGCTTTAATGTTCAAAAAACACATTATTTTTCAAATACTGTACATTATTGTAGGTCCTCTATGCCCCGCCTCTCTCAAACGCTTCGTTTTCTACAAAGTCCCTCCTTCCGACAAGCGCAGTCTGCTCTGATTGGCCAGCTGACCCAGTGCATTGTGATTGGCCGAACACCGCAAGCACTCGTCGGAACCTTGTAGCACTCCAAAGAGAAAGGAAAACTTGAAATCGCATCATATGACCCCTTTAAAATAAGTCATAGGTTTTTAAAAGAAGTGCATTTTCTTGCCTGTATAAGAAAAGGCCCAGTGATTTCGTAGTCAGAGAGAAACTATGAATAATATTCTTTGTTGAGCACCGTTTCCCACATCTTCACACCTGCCTCAACCAGTCTTTCATGTAAGCTACAGTTCCTGCTTAGCTGTCAATCATGTGAGTTTGTGCACTGCGTTCTCTGTGTGCGATGAAAGCAGAAGCTGATGAATAAATAAAAACTGCATTGCAAAAACTGGTGCTAACGGCAAGGACTTTGTCCGCCACACTGAGGTTGTCATGGCAATGTGGACCATAGTTTATATGGGGCTTATGAGGCATGAACAGCAGCGTATTTTGCTGAATGACAGAAAAACCATGTCCATTCTGTATTTAGATCTATTTTAAAATAGAGCTTTTATGCGATGACACATTGATACGTGAAATTCAGGGCATCCCATTACAGCTAAAACTTTTAGATAGTGCTTACGCGCAGTATTTGGATTGGTGTGTACTGGAAATGAAGCATTAGGTAGTTTCATAAAAATGAGGAGGGGCCTGTGGGCGGCACTTTGGGCTTTCACTGCATTATAGTATGAGGGGATTTCTCTGAGGAGAAGCACTTACTAGGAACTACCTGGTTGCCAGGCAACAGACGAGCTCATGCCTCACACATCAAGAGAATGTACAGCACCCCTTCATCCCGAAAGCATGGGCTTTGCTGAGTCAATATTATACATTATTAATGACCTGGGTTATGAGATGGTGTGGAGAGGGGGCAAAGGGGAATTGGGGTGGGAGAGGAAAAGATAGAGAATGAAAATTCCATTTGGACCAATTTTTAACCTGTAGTGTTCATTTGTGTCGGCCAAGCAAACAATAAACTGCTGTAGATCCTTCAGATTTAAAGTCTTAAGGGCTCAAAAAGGTCTCTAGACTAGTGTTCTGAATCTGAACCTCAGTTTAATCATTGATGTGATGATGTGCTGTCAGGTGTTTTACTCCAAATGCTAGTTATCAGAAATTAGACTTCCCGCTTTTTCAGCAGCCTTGATTCCGGAGGTATTTTTCCCATTCGTTTTCTCCATAGGGATTCCATTTAATTTTTTTATTGCCATCTATGGTTCTACGAAGAACCTTTACATCATTGGAACCTTTCTATTCCACAAAAAGTGGAAAAGATTGTTAAAATTGTTTTATGTCGAACTTGACTGTTTCGCTCTACAGTCAGACCTTCAGCAGTCTGACATCATTTTGATGGCTCAGAGCTTATAGATAAAGAAGCTTACAAAATCTGAGTTAATAACCAAGATGCAGGTTTAAACCACAAATTAAGTGGTAATTGAGCTAGAAAATCTATTTTGACCTTGAGCAAGGCACTTGACCAAATTAAGGGTACTCCAGGGAGGACGTCTCTGCATTACTTGACAACATCTTAAAAACTTTTTAAGTTCAATCCAAAGTGTTGTTTTAGTGCAACATGTAATTGCTTTTAACCTTGTAAATTAGTATGCTGCTTCAGTGAAGCAAATCCAACATTTAGCCAGAAATCTAGTTTGGCTCGCCAGATATAAAATATAAGGCAGCACTTATGCGGGAAAGGCAGCCCCACAGAGAGCCTTGTAATGGCTGGCATTTTGTGGTAACTCAGTGGTCTTTAAATTGCCATTTAAAAACACATTAGCTAATGTCAATAATGTAATGAAAAAAATGTTGATACTCATTAGCCTTCCCACTAGGCCAGATGGAACTTTATTATTACTGTATAAAAACTCATATTTGCCAGCTCGGTCGACCATGATCCCCTTGTATATGATAAAAAGCCTTTTGAAATGGCCCAAAAACAACCAGCGATTGTACAATAAATGGCTTATTTTAGCTGAAGTGGCTTCTAAGTTGCTGATAGCGATATGTTTGAAGAGGCAGATGCAGTCGTCTTATCTGTGGAAGTGCTCTGTGCTCTGCTAATGTTTCGGGTAGCCATGAGGTACAGCTACATGCCACAGAGCATATATTAGCTTATCTGACAGGACGCCTACGCTTATGCCCTGATCTTGTTTGTTCCATTTCATGGCCCTGAAGTCAGTCCAGTGCTAACACTTCCTGTCTTGACCGTGTGCCGCCCATCTCATTGTTTAGCACAGCGAGACGGCCAAAGTTGATCCGTCATTATATGCAACAAGGAAAACTTCACTATTTCTGTCTGCCCCTCATGGCTATGTGTCTCGGCTTATCATGCTCTAAGGATATCACTACAACACTACAAGGATATTACCACATTGTATTTTAGAGTACAGTGTTAAAAAAGAAGGTGTTCATGGAACTTAAAAACTAAAGGCAACAATTTGATCATTTTATGACATATAAAGTCAAAATCTCATCATTTTGACTTTATATGTCATAACTATTTATATATTTTTAAATAAAATGTATTATTTATTAATATTTTTTTATATTATGTGGTGGAAATGGGCTTCCATACTTTTTTGATTGACTTTATCATTTTTAGTAGATGTCTTAAAGGGGTCATATGATGCTGCTAAAAAGAACATTATTTTGTGTATTTGGTGTAATGAAATGTGTTTATGCGGTTTAAGGTTCAAAAAACA
>NW_015555781.1:3608584-3619579 GCF_001515605.1 Sinocyclocheilus anshuiensis | reverse complement strand
GCGGATTCAACGAAGGAGCGTCCGGCGGGCTTGCGGCAACCACATGTGACGACCCCGGGCTGGACTCCGCTTCAGCAAATTGTTCCCTTTATTTAGTTTTAAATTGTTCAGTATTGTGTTTCATCTCATGTTTAGAATTTTAATAGAAATTACGTTAAAATTTTAGTAGAGGAGCCAACTCATCATCACTTCAATCAAATTGTAACATTTACATAAAAATGTACATAAAACAGAAAAACAATATAAAATTAAATTAAATTTTGTTTCAATTTGTTTCAATTTATATTTTTAATTTATGCCATAGTGCTTGTTGATTTGATATTTAAAATGTGTGTATATTGTAATTGAGATGAAAGTCTTTTGAAAGTTGTATGTTAGAAAACTTACTAAAACCAAAAAACAACAATAAATATATTTTATAACATTATATATGTGATCTGAGACTCATGTTTTACAGGGTAGTGTCGCTTGATTATATCAGTTACACGTGGCATCACAGCAGTGGACGTTTGTTAACATGATTATGAGGGCAGAAAAGAAATACCCTGTGAAGCCATGTCATAATTCATCTTAGTGGTGCGAGTAACAGAAATGTCCTATGGCAGAGAGAGCTATTTTAATACAGCTGTCATATTTGCTCATATTTAACGATGTGCTTGCTGTGCCTCCCTGTGCTTTACCTTGTTATTAGCAGAACTATCTCTATTTGAGTCTTCTGCACCTCAGCGTGCCACAGCCAAATCAGAGCGTATGACCTTAACATTATGTATAAATAGCTCACATTTGGCCTATTCATAATCACAGGTTTATGACGAATGGGAGATACTTTAGAGGGACTGCGACACACTGATATATGGAGGTTGACTTTAAAATCAAGACTCTGAGAGGCCACACAGGTGGACGGTCCTTAGCTGGCACCCTTACTAGACGGCCCTATAGTGTAACTCACGGGTTTACAAAGAGACCACCCGGGGGGCTTCAGAAAACACAGACAAATGGCTCAGGCTGCTTGTTTTGCAGTTGCTCGGCATCAGGGCTGTATTTACACACGTGTGTTTGTTGTTTTTCATTCGGCGCAGCTGGATGTTTGCATGACGGTCAGGATTCAATTCCTAATTAGGTAAATTATCAGAGCGTGTTAGCGTGTTATAAATGTAAAAAGCCAAGGTATCAGAAAATAAATCTTCCCTTACTCTAAACGCCACATTCCTTTGTCTGTGCTGAGTATAGAGTGTTACTGTTTGTAAGCATTCCTCCCCCAAGCGCTCTGGCAGACTGTCCAAATACAACCGCCTGCGCCGGCAGACCTGTGCCAGGAAGGAAGGATGAAGGGTTTCCATGAAGTTCTGCATATATGCGACTTTCACACAGCTGTTGAAAAATTGCGTGCCCTCATGTGTTGTTTATGATTCTCAATTTAAGCCCACCTTATTCACTTACCTTTCAAGAGCTCTCTCAAGTTTAGAGTGTATGTCATGCTCAGTTTAGACTTACATAATTGAGAGGAGTCAGCTGAGGGCCAACGCTCGAAACTTATGAAAGTCCATGAGAGAAGACAGAGGAACATTCCCACTGTGTTTATATCCTGTGAAGTACAGCTTGTTAATACTCGCTGTGAAGAATCTCTCTGTTAGGGCCAAATGTTTATGTATTTGTATTGTTTTACATGGACGAATGTGAAAAAGGCATTGATGGATTGGATAGTGTGCTGGGAGGGTTTGTGAAAAGTGACAATTAGGACTGAGATTTATCTTTACATACTTTTGAGTAGCCGTTCTCCACGGTTTGATTACCTTGTAATTGAATCCTTTAAAAATAATGAGAAGCTTGAATGATTGTTCATAGTTGCAGTAATGGCTGGAATGTAGCCCAGACGGGCCCCTGATAGTCCTGGATTGCTCTGAACGCGCTCTTTATGAATTCTTCCCGATACTCCTGTCATTAAAGGAATCTCGGCAGCAGACACTCTTTTCAAGGTGAAGGGGAAAAGAGTGTTAGAGGCATGTGCAGAACGATTTAGCAGGTCAGTCTTTGTGAAAACATGTTTATCAGGCACAGACATTCTCTGTGCGGTAAAACATTTTTTTTTCAAGTTTTATGGAAGAATCTTGATTACTGTTGTTTTTAACATCGGCATAGAGCAAGATCTACTTGGACTTTTTTTGTAGTTTTGTTGCCCTTCTTGCCATTTTATTTGATCAGGGTCAAAAATAGCCCTTGCAATGTGTTAAAATTGGTTTTAGTAACTAACTTGGTTTTAGTAACTAACTCACAAGTTGTCTGTAACTTTATAAGGGCAAAATACAATGTTTATGAATTGTAGAAAAGGGTAACAAGTACATTTCACTGAGAGATGGAGACATGGTCATTTTAAGGACTATATGTAGATATGATCAAAATAATGCAAAATACAGTTTTACATTCATAATCATCTTGGTCTTTTTTTGAAAAAAGTCTCTTATACTCATCAAGGCTGCATTTATTTAATCAAAAAATACAGTAAAAAGGTAATGTGGTGAAATATTATTACAATTTAAAATAACTTTAAAATTTTAATATGATTTAAAATGGAATGTTTTAAAAAGTTAAAAAGAACAGCATTAGAATTTAAAAATATAATTTTTTATAACATTATAAATGTCTTTACTGTCACGTTTGATCAATTTAATGCCTCTTTGCTGAATAGTATCAATTAAAAAAATATATTGAATGGTAGTGCAATAATGTAAGAGAAATAATAATGGTTGGTAAACTATGTTGCTGAAAGGTGTGGCAAAAGGTTCATTTTGGACCCTGTAGAGATATCAGATATCTAATAAATTGAGGATATGAGTCGAGAGGGAACAGAATCAGAAAATGTCAAAAGCTGGACTCAAACTTTTTTCTCACATATGAGCACCATGGCTCAATGTGTTACACTTGCTAGGATGTTTCTCCAACAAAGATGCTTTGTTTTGTCGATGCTGCCGCTTTTATCTTAAAATACCCAAATAGTGCACTGAAGAAGAATCTTGTCTATTCTGGGATGACCTGTGCCTCTAGACGCAGAGCAATGAGCTGCTTCTCCACAGACAGCACTTCCTGTTCTTCCAGGTATTAAAAAATGCTGCCATTATTGAGATTCAAATTCTGACATATACTGTAAGGTTCGCTAAGTAATGGAACTCAGAGACAGCTTCCAAAATGCTTATAGTACAACCTTGGGATCGGTGATAATGGAAATTCCCTATGGAGACGGAGCAGAACGCTTTTATCCGTGTTCCATCCCAAGCATGTGCAGTACTCTGCTCTGTGTCAGCTCACATATCTCAAACGCTGCATCTTTATTTGCAGCCTCAGTTATGATAAGATTTATACACCTGTCAAAAACAAAGCTGTAACTGTGTCAACTCTGCGCGGCGGTCACTTGTGTTATCCCAAGATGACTATGTTTTATCGTGGCTCCATTTCTGTGCCTTTATGTTGACTTACACATTGTCGACCAGTAATGGTTATGGAAGTGTTGTTGGGGGTAGAAAGATAGATGCACTTATGGAGCTCCGAAATGAACAAAGGAATGGCTGGAAACCCCTAGATACTCCTCATTTAATATAATAATATGCAGTGCAGTGGAACGTCAGAGCAGCACCATTTCTCCTGTCAAGGAAATGCAATTAAGAGGCCAGACTCCGCTGCCATGGCTTTTCACACACTCACAGCTCTATTTCATGCTCAGGTAGTCAAAAGCATTTGTTTTCTGGTGGTTAGGGCCAGTGGGTAATGAACACATCGCATCATTTCCACTCTTGGCGCTGTTTAGGAGGTGTTGTTTATGTTTATATTGTTGTAATTATCCAGAGGACACAATAAGTTAAATAAGTACACAAGTTTGTTGTAACTTCCTTGCTCAGAGGGTAATTTGACTTTGGTAATGTATGCCTCGTTACATGTTACAATGGCTTAGAAGACTCTGTGAGAACACTTGGAATGCCTACGTGGATATTTTGTTATGAAATATGGTCCTTTAGTTATGTGTGCCACTCAACACAATGTCAGAGGGCCCTTCTGCTCACTACTTCCTGCTGTGCTTTAAAGGGCTTGAGAGGAGTACTCTATAGGGATTCTAATTTATCGTTTTACTCTCATTTTTATTGTCTGTTGAGGCGTGGAGTGGAGTGAAATCACAGGCAGCTCATAATTTGAGTGTCTTTACTCTCTAAGGACATTAAAGTTGAAGAGTTTTATGAACAGTCACATCCTGAGAACATTCTGCTCAAGGCCATATTTAGGCACTAGAATAAAACCACAAAATTGTGTAAAAGGAATTTATTACACTACAAAAATCCTGTTCTTCATCTTACTTTTGTGCTGTATTCTTGTAGTAAAGTAAAAAAGTTATCCATAAAACAAGATTAAAATTTACTTGAAATTTCCACAGAGCAACATTACATAAAATATTAAAACTTATTTTTAGAGAACTTATTTTTTTCACTTGTTTTATGCACACTAAATATGTGATTATAGCTGTTATGTAAATATGGATAGCCATATGTTCTCATGGTTGTGAAGTTAATGACTGTAATAAAAGCAAATTTTAGTTAATTATAGTGTATGTCTATGTCATGCATCTTTTATTTCTAAAGAGCAGGGAAAATCCTGTTGTCCGTGGTAGAGTATGTCAGCTTTGAATAATGCAGTAATAGTGTGTAGTAATGAACATAGCATGTGTGTATGTGTTGAATCGTAGCTGCAGCACTCTTAGTCCCTTATCCGTGTAATGCGGGAGGGCTGTGTGTCTTCCAGCTGCGGCTCTGTGCTACTCTTTGACAGGCCTGTCAGGCTACGGACACCAGCAGCTCTAATGGTGACGGGGAATTCTCCGCTCCCCTGGAACCTCAAAGAAAGCTGCCTTAATTGGACCCTAGGCAAGAGTAGCCAGATCTGCCCTGATTCAAACGCACTGAATCCGGCACCACTGCCGCAGTCTGCCGGGCTCGTAACCAAGGCAACGTTGGAATAAAAGTTAGCAGTGGAGCTCTCACATACACAGACTCGGCTTCAGCCATGATAATAACTAGTTCTGCTTTAGCTGCAGGCCTTTTCTGCAGTTCACCTGGGCTTGTGCACGATTAGTCAGACCGTCGAGAGCTTCTCGCAATACATTAACGTGTGTCGCCACGTCTGCTATAGATGGATGCCAGAGAAAAGCCTGTAATGAGTCAACTCACAGTGGATCATAGACTCAAGATCAGCCACATTTTCTTTTACCTCTAATAAAGGGGGAAAAAGCGTCAGATCTCAGCCAAGAGCCCTGCCTGTCTCTATTTGTTCTGGAAGCGCTCATGCTCAGATGAAATATGCATAAACAACTTCTCAAGTGTTGTTTTAGGGACGAGCTTCAGATGAGGAGGCCTTGTGTGCTCCTCACTGTATCCTCCTCAATCTGCCTGTGTCCTTACTTGGAGGACAATGTGAGCACAGTATCACAAATATCACTTTCTGAGAAGTACGGGGGCTGCTCTGAAATGCTTCACCGGCAAGTTAAATCTGGTTGACAGAGGGAGATATATTTGCAGCACGTCTCTGAATGGATCCAGCAGCAAACTATTAACACCCTGCAAGCCTATGGCAGTCCTCAGCTCAGAGACGGGAAGATGCGTTTTGCACTTGAAAAGGTGTAAGTGACCCCGTGGTTGTATGAAAGATCATGACCATGAACATGCAGCAATCAATGGTGGCCCGTTTCAATCTTTGAGGCACTATGTTTTTTATACAGCACTTCATAGCATGTAATGTGAAAAAAAAATTTCACAGGCCGTCATATCATTTTAATAGTGGTTCACGTTGCAAGCTTTCCCCTTGTTATTCAATAAAAGTGCCATAAAATCAAGTTTGCAGCATTCTGTTTTTTCCCCGCTTGTACTGAATTATATTTTTATGCTTTTATATTTTCAGTAAGGCACTAAAGGGAACAACAAACAAATGCAGTCAAATGGAAATGATTAGACTAGCTAAAAGCTGATGAGTAATGAATGCAGCAGTACACGTCTTGCACTGCGAGTATTATGGTGTACACTGTTGCCTGAAAAAGAAAAATAAGTTGATACATATTTATTGGTGCTGAACAAGGAGGTGTAAAATGCCTAGAGACAGCATTTCCATTCATCTCAATGGCAATTGTAGCCCCTTTGGAAGCATAGAATTCTGGGGCCATGGGCAAATGATGTCATGACAACACTGATTGGCTGATTGCATCAGTAAAAAAAATCTTCATTAGCAACAATGCTGAGTGAAATATCTGAGCTATATGGCGTGAAAAGCAATAGAAGATGTAATAATTTAAGTCCATTTCACACTTTGAGAACCCTCCAAAATAGTTGGACATTGGTAAAATGTCTACTTTAATAAAATTACATATTTATAATTTGTATGTTGCTTGCAATACATTTTCATCAGAATATACTGTATGGCAACATTTCAAATGCTGGTAATGGAGAAATATGCTTTTTTGGAGTCAAATGGTGTATCTACCAGGGAGGGCCACTGTGCTCTGCTAACTATGCTAACTCATTGTCAAATGATTCAAAATGCATCAGTGGTCATTAAATAATAAAACATTTGGGTGAAATACAGGCTGTCAGATTAGAAATATTCACTTTTTTAGTTCTACCTGCTCTGTGTAATTTTGTTTTGCTGAGACTAGCATAACCATTGAAGGATAAATTAGCAGATTTTCAACCAGCTTTGTATTGTTACAGTGTGAGTAGTATATATAAATCAATCAAATCAATCATTTATTTCTATAGCACGTTTAAAACAACACAAGTTGACCAAAGTGCTTTACAGACCCAAAATTTGTAGACCCAAAAGAGAATTACAATAATCCTATCTGGACGAAATAAATGCATGGATCACAGTTTCCATATCTGTAAAATACAGGAAGCCTTTCAATTTGGCAATGCCCCTCAATTGAAAAAAGCTACCCTTTACCACAGTCTTATTTTGTTTATCGAATTTGAATTCGGAATCAAAAATTACACCAAGGTTCCTCACCTGATTATTGACATTAGAGGTTAAAGAGCCTAGATCAAGTGACAACTGTTTGGCTAGCTTCAATGGGCCAAAAATCACCACTTCAGACTCGTTCAGCTAAAGGAAACTTCATGCCATCCACAGCTTTATTTTGTCAAAGCAATCAAGCAAAACTGACTATTTCGAGTTGTCATTAGATTTCAAAGGAAAATAAAACTGGTAATCATCAGCATAACAGTGGGATGCCACACCATGTTTTTGACAGATTCATCCCAGAGGGAGCATATATAAGGAAAACAAAACAGGGCCGAGACACGAACCTTGAGGAACCCCAGAAGCGATGGGACGAGAGGAGGAAATAGAGCTCCCTATTTCCACCTCAAAGGTTCTCCCCTGTAAATATGATGAGAACCACTTTAGTCAAATAAAATGTGTGCTCTTTTTCCATGTTATCTAGACCCAGATACCCCCGAAAAAGTTCATTAGATGATATAAAATGTGACTTTTGACAGCTCCAGGGATTTTGTTAAAACTACAGATCGAACATCTGCATTTTTGTATTCCCACCCACGAATAGTCAGGTCGACAGCAGGGCGACGCCAAAAACAAAAGTGAATTATGGGAGTTTTTGACAGAATGGAACACCACAGCTCTGTTTTCTCTATTCATGTAGCCCTGATTTTATAATTTATTTTTTTTTTTTTCTACTGCATAGACAGCCAAGTTTTATTAAAGGGGTCATATGATGCGATTTCAATTTTTCCTTTCTCGTTTTTTGAACCTTAAACCGCATAAACACATTTCATTACACCAAATACACAAAATACTGTTCTTTTTAGCAGCATCATATGACCCCTTTAAAATCCCAACTTGCCAGCAGTGAATTACTCCTTTAAGCAGGTACTTCAAGCTTGAATTGCTCCTGTGCTACGAAAATTCATTATTGTGGAAATAACATACAGGTCAGGGCACATTAAACATTTTGTTTTTTATCAGTTTTTTTTTTTAATGATTAATCACTAAATTAGCAGGTTAATTTGACAGTTAAATTATTATGCAATGGCTTGGCCTGCGGACAAGCTTTTCATATTTTAAAGTACTGATGTTTTTTTATTTATTTTCTTCATTTTTTCTTTTGCGTGGGGGGAGCGGGTTGCACAGAGACGTGTCTGCTCTGATTAATCGCAAGCTGTTTGGGGCGATCTGACAGGACTGACCTTTCAGCATACTACAGTGATATTTTGCGCCGCAGGGAGTCCATTTGCTGGGGGGTGGGAGATGGGTGGGGTTAAAAAGAGAAAACGTAAATGTTGACAAGACTGATGTGGTCCATGTGTGACAAGCTGAAGTGGGCAAGCAGGAGTGGGCTGTCTAGGCATTCTTCACACACTGCACATGCTTGCGTACCTGTGGTTAACTGAGATTTCCTGTGAGAACTGGCCTGGTGTACACACACCATCGAGAACACTTAGACATCATCCGAGTTCCTCACGACACACTGCACCTGTTCTCGGAACATTAGTGCTCAGTGATGCTACACATTATGCAATGGCCATTACTATTCCAGCGCAGTGAACAACACAGCTTGCTACAGTACCTTACCAAAACAGATATATCACACATGCATAATTAAAAATATATATTTAAATAAATACATATAAATATATAGCATAAATACCATATGAGGTCAAAAGATTTTTTAATTCCTATTTAAAAAATTATTATAATTTTTTTTTAAAGAAATGTATACATTTATTCAGCAAAGGTGCTGTCTTTAAAGTGAAAGTAAAGACATTTATAATGTTAAAAAATATTTCTAATTCAAATAAATTATTTTCTTTTGAACCCTCTATTCCTGACAAAAATATATGTTTTTTCCACAAAAAGCAGCAAAACTGTTTTCAACACTGATAATAAGAAATGTTTCTTGAGCACAAAATCAGCATATTAGAATTATTTCTGAAAGATCATGTGACCGAAGACATTTGAAAATATATTGAAATAGAACATTCTTATTTTAAATTGTAATAATATTACACATTATTACTGGTTCACTGTATTTTAATCAAATAAATGTAGTCTTTGTGAGCATCTGAGACTTGTTTCAGAAACATAAAAAAAAAAAATCTTACTGACCCCAAATAATAATAATATATACATATAATACAGCCAATATGCTAGTAATATGCATGCTAATAAGCAACTAGTTAATAGTGTGAATTGGTCCCTAAACTAAAGTGATACTGCTTTCCAAAACATGTCAGTGCAGAATCTGTCAGCCCACATTTTTCACATTTAGAAATTAAAACTAGAAAATGTAAAGATAAATACAAAAATTTATTTAGTTTTCATTTCCGAAATCTGGTCACCTTAATAAAAAATTATTGCGTATGAGGCAGACAGTACTGAAAAGGCAGTGCCAGCTTTTGAATAAGAAAGTCAAAGAGCAAAAGAGATTAGCAGTGTTAGCACAGATATACACAGCACATTCACACACTTTTCTCTGCCCAGACTGAGCTTCTCTGTGTCGGAGCAGCGTTATCTAACCGTGCGCCAGATCTCCACAGGTGATCCTCTCTAGATCTCAGGTCCTGAACATGGTGCCGCTGAGTGTGGAGGTGGCATTAGCACCGTTGCTCTGCCACACACCCATAATTAGCCTTGCAAACTGCACGACCAAACTTGACCACCCATACTATTTTGTGTGGGTTTTATTGGATGCAATGTTTAGGGGAAACAACAAGGTTTTGTTACACCATCTTACAGGAAGTTCCTAATTGGCTGCAGAAATCATAGTGCTAGCATTGCATAATGTCTGCCACAGTGTAGTCGCTATAGAGGACGACCGTGACTATCAGAAGTCATGATTACAGTGCGTCAAGTGGTGAGCCGTATCAGTTTAAACCTATATTGGTTTCATACAGTCATAAATTTGCATAAGCCTTAGAGGAAGCTTGCAGGATTTTGTGTATTATAAACTGTTGTACAGAAACCAATTGTACTAGATTAATTTGAATCTGCTCTGTGTGAGTTTATCTGTCTGCCTTAAAGGTTTTACACACCGGAGGACTCCTGCTACTAAAATGCAAATGAAAACTCTTGTGTGATTTAGACCGCAGGAATATGTTAATAGAATCCTTGAGCACCTCTTGTAGGGTATTTTGCAAGCTTGCTTTGTGACGGCTATAACGAGTTTTAAGATCCTGTGTGGTGCTGGAAAAGTGGCTTTAGTCACACACACATACAAGTCCATCAAGTGGAGCTTGACAATTTGCAGTGATGGACTCTTGGAGACCTGTCAATAGAGTAATCAGAAAAATAAAAAAATACGGGGAAACCCTGTCCATTTGAATGCATGGCAGTGTCTGTCTTTGCTTTGAGCTGCAGGATATGACACCCATGTGTCTTGGCCTCTGTCATAAGAAAAAATGTGACAAAACACAGACCACTGAACACACCACATAGTTAGAGCTAATGCTTTACTTCATCTGTGCCTAAAGGGGGAAATCAAATCATAATCTTGCCCGTTGCTGTCAAATAAAGGATTACAAACAATATTATCAATTAGCAGCTGGGCAAATTCAGTTTGTAAAATGTAATCAGTGTCAATTAACATTGCCCAGCAAATGTGTAGCAGTAATATTGCTTAGATTAATAAGTACATACTGCTGTGTTTAATAATGTGTTTTATCATATGTAAAACTTAATAACAATTGTTGTTTTTTATGACAGAGGCCAAAAGAAAACATATAGATAAATAATTTTGGACAAATTAAAAAGTACAAAATTTTATTTTTAAATGCAATCAGTGTCAATTAAGATTTATTTTGCTCAGTGCAATGTGTAGCAGTAGCATTGCTTAGATGTAAGTACATACTGCTATGTTACTACCTATTGTTTAATAATATGTATCACAGTGAAAAATTGTCCTAAAACAATATAAATCTAAAGAAATTCAATAAATATTCTCTATAAAAAGTATTT
>NW_015555781.1:3608016-3608189 GCF_001515605.1 Sinocyclocheilus anshuiensis | reverse complement strand
ATTTATATATAATATAAATCATATATAAATATGAATATATATATACACACATACATATTTCTTAAATATATACATGTATCTGTGTGTATTTATATTTACATATAAATATACACAGTACACACACATATTATGTAAACACAAACTTTTATTTTGGATGCGATTAATCGCAATTA
>NW_015555781.1:3596109-3607942 GCF_001515605.1 Sinocyclocheilus anshuiensis | reverse complement strand
TGAGCTCCTCTTGTAGGGTATTTTGCAAGCTTGCTTTGTGACGGCTATAACGAGTTTTAAGATCCTGTGTGGTGCTGGAAAAGTGGCTTTAGTCACACACACATACAAGTCCATCAAGTGGAGCTTGACAATTTGCAGTGATGGACTCTTGGAGACCTGTCAATAGAGTAATCAGAAAAATAAAAAAATACGGGGAAACCCTGTCCATTTGAATGCATGGCAGTGTCTGTCTTTGCTTTGAGCTGCAGGATGTGACACCCATGTGTCTTGGCCTCTGTCATAAGAAAGAATGTGACAAAACACAGACCACTGAACACACCACATAGTTAGAGCTAATGCTTTACTTCATCTGTGCCTAAAGGGGGAAATCAAATCATAATCTTGCCCGTTGCTGTCAAATAAAGGATTACAAACAATATTATCAATTAGCAGCTGGGCAAATTCAGTTTGTAAAATGTAATCAGTGTCAATTAACATTGCCCAGCAAATGTGTAGCAGTAATATTGCTTAGATTAATAAGTACATACTGCTGTGTTTAATAATGTGTTTTATCATATGTAAAACTGGCCTAAAATGATATAAATCAGAATAAATTTAATATAAATATTATGAAATATGAATTTAACAGTCTCTTTTCGAACAGTCTCTTTTGTTACTTTCTTTCTTTCTTTCTTTCTTTCTTTCTTTCTTTCTTTATTCATGTTTGTTTATAGAATTATTTGATTTAATTATAAAAGATTGCGCTCAGTGTTTTTTTCTTCGCATTGTTTCCAAAATTTAACAGTACCCTTGAAAATTATGTTTAAAATCATGTACAACATAATGCCATATAGGTTAAATCATATTGATAAATATTTAGTCACACCAGTAGCCAAATAAAAGGTGCAGAACTTTATTTTACATGGAGCGGGTCGTCTTACGTGGTCAGCATGTTAAGATCACAAGACATGAATATTACTCTGTAACTTCTTGTAATTGGTCACTTTCATACACAGAAAAAAAGAATCATGTCTAACAGTGAAAAGATAGAACAATGGAATCGATAACTAAAAACATTCGTGCTCATGTGATGATGCATCCACTCTACTAGGTGTAATATGACTACCGTATCGACCAGCACAACATAAATAAAAAATTGCTGAGCAAGCGTTTTAACTAATCATAAACAATTTTTGCACTTGAACTCAGTGATGAAGCAAGTTTAAAATTTTATTGCAAGCATCAAAGTAAAAGACAGAGACGTGTCTGTGCTGACAAACTCAGCATGAACATGGATTTCGTCTGCTCTGCCTTTTAAGTCTTTACCTCATCAGCATTTCTGACAGAGTTATTAATATCAGCATTTTCCAGTTAGTCTTTCTCTTTGTCTTTTGAGACAGCTTAAAATGTCTTTTTTAACATCGTGACAAATTATGTAATCATGTTCTAATGGAGTGTCCACAACCGAAAAGTTCTGTGCCACCATCAGGAAAAAAGTGTGTTGCCAAACACAATTGCACACATGCCGACAGCATCTACCAGTCATGACACATTTGTGACCAGCATGTAACTATGTAATTTGTCAGTCTAGGCCATGAGAAAAATAAAAGCTTTGTGCAGTAGTCACAGTGAGGTATCATAGTCTCATTTTACTTGCACACGGATTCCATATTTTCATATTAGCACATCATATTGCTGCTTTGGTGCAATGAACGAATAACCTGAGATAAAGTGGCTGGGCAAAGAGGCGGAGATAAAACACATCTATGATGTACTGGAGGCTGTTTGAGCACAAATATTTGATAAATGCTCTAAGTTATTTATTAACATTGTTTCGTGGCGCCTTGGAACCCACATAATTCTGAGGCTCATTACAGCAGAGCTGTGCTGCAGTAGATTGACTGTAGAGACGGCAGATAGTCCACCCACAGAACCAGACCTGAGAGTTTTGTGCATTTTATTATATTTCCAACACATATTATTTATTGGAATATATATATATATATATATATATATATATTCCAATAAAAAGGCTATTAAACGACTTAAAGGCTTTTTTTTTTTTAATTATGATAAATTACTTTATTTTCTTGGTTATATGATACAACATTTTAAGATTCATTAGATTGAATTCCTTGAGTTTTTCAAACCCAACTGAAACCAACATGAATGCAAATAATGCATTTCTAAAAATATTTTTGTAGTTAATTTTAAACTACAATTTAAAAATAATCTTTCCTTTGCTTTATCTCATGTCACTGTCCTATTGTCATTGTGTGCAAAACAGTAGCTTTAACATTTTTGATAACTACCTTTGTGTCCCATAGGAAAAGATGTGACTGAATTAGATCGAATTTAGACATGTGAATGGTTGATTTCTACTACAGTGATTTAGAGAACCACTTCTTACTATAATAAGGCAGCTTAATTATCAAAAATAATAAAAATTGTTTTTCAGAGGCTGCATTTAAAATCCACTCAGAAATCGGAGGGGGCAAGTACCTTCTCAGTCAGAACGATCATGACGCTTCTGCCCAAGTGGGGTGTCTTTTTTATCAGCTCGGCTTGAAACTCAACCCACTGCGGGCACCGGTCCCCCTCAGCAGTCTCCAGAGCCTGAAAGGGTAGCACGCAGGGTGATGATGCCTTTATTTGAAAACCCATGCCGGTTCCTCTGTCCTCTCTTCCTCTGGTGTGGCTTACAGCTGGGATTGACCGCAGAAACCTATTCATCCCAACAGGCATAAAAGGATGAGATCTTGCCTGGGACATCAAGGCAGAACGGTATAGAGAGTGTCAGCTGTGTAATACAACTGCTCTTAGACACTCGAAAGGGAAAAATTCAGTGTTTTACCTCCTTATTTTCTGCTGTATGCATGTATGCGTTTTCACGTGTGTGAGCTCCCTGCGGAGAGAGGGGATTTGTTGGCTTAAGGAGATCTAGGTCTCTAGAAGGAGATGTATCATTGCTAAGTCAGAGGTTGGGGCAGTACATTAAGAAAAGCAAATCATCGCAAATTACACTCTTAAAGCTGTAAAACGAAGGAGAAATTAAGGAGAAAGTTTTGGCAGACTCCATAGCCTTGGTTTTATTATCTGTACGAGTACAGTCGTAGATCTGGATACAATTTTGGAGAGTATGGAGGAGTGTGAGACGTGACAGCACCTGCCAAACATCTCTCCTGTGCAATCGACGCATGTGTGCATTCACTGGAAGAGAAACCCCAAGCCATGCTTCGTGATTAATATAGTCTGAGCTGCCGCAAACCATTATCCTCTTATCCCTCGAGGTATATGTGACTGAACGGCCAAAAAAAAAAAGAAGTTCTGCAGTTGTGAAAATGCAGGAGTTAGACTGTGTCGCATCGACGCAGACTTTGTGGATCTGTCAGGGTGCTAAAATGCGCAGGGGAGCTTTTGAACAGCTCAAAAGATACGTGGGTGTTTTAACGGACTGTGGAAATGGAATTTCTCATTCAAGCAGATGCACAGTCACATATTTCCATGGCAACCAGGAGTTGTGCTAATTGCGTGTCTATGTGATTCCCATCCACTGCGCTAGTGATAGAACCTACTGCACAAACGTAGCCTCGGACCAATCAGATTCAGAGCTTAAGATGCGCTAATATTGATCGAGTGTGTCTGTTTAAATATTTATTTACTGAGTAAAACTTGTGATCAAATTGAAGAAGCTGTTGTGGCACTTAGTTTTAAAGATTAATGCATGTTTTATTTACATGACCTTTAGCTTTAAGCAAAGCACATGGAAGGAAATGGAGGAGTGTTGGTGTGATTCATTCAAGTCGGAAGCATAAGCAGAAGTAGCCTAAACAAAACAAAAGAATTGTGAACAATAAACCCACATAAATACATCTGAATTCATAATGTTGAAAAATATTCATTCCTATCACTTATTTACACATCAAAACTAAATATTTGCAAATTGTGAAAGTAACATTACCGGTAACTTCTCATACTGGTAAATTACCAGAACTAATTTATCTGTATTTTTGAAAAGGTCCTGTTCACACATGATCTCTTAACGGTAATTTACCAGTAAAGACTGTATGTGTGAAAGGGGCTATTATTTTCTGTTAGCTGTTCTGTACATCACACCTTTAAAGAAATAGTTCAGCCAAAAGTGAAAATTTACTCACCCTGAGGCCATCCAATATGTTTGTTTCTTCATGGGAACAGATTTGGAGAAATTTAGCATTATATCATAAATTTAGCATTATATATTACATGCCATCAGAATAAGAGTCCAAACAGCTGATAAAAAGATCATAATAATTCACAAGTAATTTATACGACATCAATTAACATCTTATGAAGTAAAAAGCTGTGTGTTCCGTCATTAAAATCCATCATTAAGGCATTTTAACTTTAAACCATTGCTTCAGTTCAAGTCCATTATCCATAATCCATAATCCATAACAATGCTTCCTCCAGTGAAAAAGTCTGTCTCCTGTTGTCCTCTCACATCAAAATCCACTGATATGTTTAGAACTGTTTGGGGCTTCTTATAAACTGTGCTTGATCTGTGCATATTTCTCTCTTAATTCAGACAAAAGGGAGTAATTTTATGGATTATGAATATTAGCTGGAAGAAATGGTTTGAAGTTTAAAATGTCTTGATGGATTTGTTTCTTAAACACACAGCTTTTTGCTTCACAAGATATTAATTGATGGACTGGAGTTATGTGGATTACTTGTGGATTATTGTGATGTTTTTATCAGCTGTTTGGACTCTCATTCTGACGGCACCCATTCACTGCAGAGGATCCATTGGTGACCAAGTGATGTAATGCTAAATATTTCTAAAGCTTTTCTGATTGAGAAACAAAATCATCTACACCTTAAACACTTTAAGCATTTCTAGGTGAGCTATTCTTTTAAAACGCTTAAAATGCAGTATGTAAGATTAAAATAACTTGCAAAATCATTCGTTATAATTCACTACAGACTCAATTTATGTTTACTGATCTCTATATATAGATTATAGATACATTTTATAAATCATCTATATTATAGATCAGTGTTTCCGCCATGATTCAAATCGACACGCTTCTTCCACAGCACACATTGGCAACTCGTGTATTATCTAGAATTCAGAGTTTCCCACTTGAAAATATGTCTTCATTTGGTCATTCATGTGCTCAGAATTTGTAGTTATGAATATGCCAACTCCACTGGAAGAGTGCATTAGTTCCTGCTTTTAGTACCCTGGGTGCTGTTTTTCCTAAATGTTGCTTGTTTATGGAAAGCTTCAGCTGATGTGAGGTATAGTGTATGTGGCCTCTAATATTTGTGATTGATATTCTGCACCTGCTACTTTTTTCATCATTTGTAGTGTCATACTGTATTATGCATACTGGTCCATGGCACAATGTTGCTTCTGAAATGCTTGAATTAATGGTGCACAATAATTAGGCTGTCCTTTCCATCTCTGAACCATTTGTAATTATGTTACATAAGTTGCTAATTTCCACACACAAATCAGGCAAGGGACATATGGAAATATTGTTCATCGTCAACAGATGTGGGACAAAATATAGAGAGCGCTTTTATCTCCCACAGACTTTCTACACCACTGTTGTGACTGTCCCACTTTTAAAAGACCCTAAAGTGCACAAGCCAGAATGTGACAAATCTTTTGCCTGGCTAAAATTCAACCTGCTGTGCAAAATGGATCCCACTTTCTAGTTCAGAGGGGTTACATTATAGTCACAGATGTTGCTTGCCACTTGCTTGATCACTTGCCATATGCATCATTCACATATGCCAACTTATCAACACCGGATTTTATTGTTAATATCACTTTAAAATCCCTAGACAGGCAGTTGCAGATGTAGATATGAACTATGAACTATTTTACAATGAAAAAGTCACTTTATGTGCTATTAATTATTGTTTAATTATTAAATATCACATAGATTATTCATTTATTTATCAAACAGCAGGATAGCCCAATAAATAATTTTCTAGCTGTTTTTCCATATAATTAAAGTAAATAAAGATGACAAAAAAATTATGAAAAAACTCCATAAACATATCTAAAAATTTATCCATGTGACTTGTGTGTTAAATTCCAAGTCTTATAGGTCATACAATAGATGCATTTGAGATGTGTATTTGCAACAAATCAGGTGATCCAATTAAAACATGATGTGAATGATTTGTTCACAAATTATGATCTGGTACCTGGTTCAACTCAGTGATCCGGTTGCAGAGGTTAAAACCTCACTGGAAGATTATTAGTGATTAACGACTTAAATGTCAGTCTACTTTTCAAACAATGCTATTGTATAGCTTTAGAGGACTTGAAATATCACTTTTATGGTGCTTTTGTGTGCTTTTTGAACTTGAAAGCTCTAGGTCGCTATATGGTTTTCAGAGTGTTCCACTGAAGAGAAGAAAGTCATACAGGCATGTAACATGAAAGTGTGTAAATGATGACAGGTTTTGCTTTTTTGTGTGAACTATCCCTTTAAAATGTTGTGCCAAACCACCCCACCCAGTTTTTAAAAGGTGATTTCCATGCTTGCACCATTATTCAGTCGTGGAAGTTCTTATCTCTGCCTTTATGGTCTTCTTAAAGAGCACTGACAGATGAACAGTATGAAGGACATTAGACAGGAAAGCGCTCAGGGTGCACAAGATTATAGGCCTGTTATATGAAATTACAGCGTTGGAGATATCAGACGCTATTGTTTTCACTGTATAGATATAATTTGTTAATTTAATTATTAATTAAAGCAAGCTGCAGGGACTGTATATGATAACAGAAAAAGCACCAATGAATTTGTTGAATAATGCCAGCGAGGATGAGGTGCCAGTAATGGAGGATGTTTCCCTTGTTTAATGCAACAAACCACACTGCACTTATACAGAGCACTGTTTGTAATTATGTGTGTGCAGTGGATACTATAACGGAGTAACAGAAGATAGACACATTAAAGGTAAGAGCATTGTAATAAATCTTTAAGGTGTTTAGCTCTCCATCTTGTTTTTTTTTTCAGCCTAGACTCTAGACTCAAATTAGACAGCATAGGTTTGTAGAAAGGGAAGCAGCTGAACACTTATGCATCATCCCTGAGGCAGACAAGTGTTCCTGTGGAGACAACCAAAGAGGAAACAAATTTGATTATTTTTCTCTGTGCTCCCTCTCTGTGTCTCCTCCTTTACTTCTCTTGTATGAACGGGGGGTGATTTCAGCCATCTTCTTTTCCTTGCTGCAAAAAGCTTGAGATGACTGAATCTGAGGCAGTGTTCAAAAGTGCAGATAAGTAAGATAAGACAGTCTGTGTTTGTGTGGACATCTTTAAAACCACTTCATTATAATCCTGACAGCTTTTGTGAATATTGAACAATGCTTTTGTTTTTAAATTGATATTGTATTGGTACATGTAAAATTAAGCTGAAATAGCAGATTTTGAATGTTAAAATGGGTTAAAACAGACTGTCAAGTAGACTTAAAGGGGTCATGAACTGCCTTTTTAATTATTTTGTACTTTTCTCTGAGGTCCACTTATAGTGTTATCAAGATTTTTACATCAAAAAACATCATAATTTAGGATAGGCTATGTCCTATCTATGTCTGTCCTGTTTTGACCCCCTCATCAGAATGCTCTGAAGTGAACAAATGACCAAGTTCTTACTGACGTGGTCTGGAACTTCATTAAAAATAAAATTTGTCCACTCTTTCCTAATGAAGGAAGGCAATGCAAAGACTGTTTTTTTTTGCCACAAATTGGCACTGTACAGCATCTTGTTTTCTTCTGAGACATCTTTATTGTGTGGTTTCTGCACATACCCTCATTTGCCGTCTCTCGTTATTTACACTATGTGCACGAATCGGTGGGCGGGGCTAAACAAGCAGTGATGTAGAAGCAGGCATGATCTTCTTCTGAGGAGGAGGTGTTTAGCCACACTATTACGTCATAAAATGGCACATTCCACAACCTGTCGTTTTGGCAGATTAGCTTTAATATAAGCTGTTTTTAGACTAACGAGAAAGTTTTGAGTTCTGAAACTTACAGGATATTTTTATAGTACAATGACCTCTTATTTTTTTCTCAGTTCATGACCCCTTTAAATGTTATAAACAGGGATTGAAATTAACTTTTACACTCACCAGCCAATTTGGCTACTAAATTTTTAAGTTACCGGCCATTCATAACGTCTACTAGCCAAAAAAAAACAAAAGACAGAAATACACCAACAGTTTGAGGCTGTCTACACTGGGCGTGACAAAGCGACCGTTGCAAATCATTTTGTCAGTACTAGGGGTGTGCGATATTGACAAAAAATAATATCTCAATATTTTCTGTGATTTTATCCGATAAGATAATTAGACAATATTTTGCTGAGTGTGTTATTGTGCTGATATATTAAGGACTACCGTGGACAGCTGACTCCTCAAGTTTTTGATATTCTTCATATTCTGTGTTCACAGCAGTGATGGAAATTAATCTTTTCCAGTAAGTTTAAATTGATTTTTAACTTTTATGGGCATTCTTACCTTTATAAAGCCATTTTTTTCTAAAAGTGTACATCATCTTTCGAGTCAAATTCTTACATTTAATCAAGTCATTGCGATTGAACCGAATCATTTACACGGTTGGTTGATTCATTCAGAAACAAAACAATGTCATGTTGCTCAGAGACCCAAAACAGTACTGTGGCTGTGTTTGGAATGTTTTTTTGTTGGCGAAATAGCACAGAAATAGCGCAAAAACAGCCAATATGGTGTCTAAAACGTAAGTCTCTTGATATTAACTTATTGTTTATTGAACTGTTGTATAAAATAAATATCACATTTGTAACCATGCTGATTTTTTAAGAAAAAACGGCACTCTTCGTGTGATATTGATTAACTATATGAACTGATAAAAATATATACATTTTCTGCCTCCTTATCTTGAATTATGTGATCATTCTTAATGCATATTAATAGACTGAATCATGCAGTGAAAGAACCACTCTAAATGCGCACGCGCACTAAAGCCTGTGTTGGTCTACTCTAACCAGACTTCATCACGTCGCGTATGCATGCCTCTGTAGGTGTGTTTTGTTTAGCTTTTGCAATATACTCGATAATGTCATGATGTCTCACGAGTTCAGTATTTGCGCTAAACCTGCGCAGATTTGTCCTGCATGAACTTCCCCAAGAAATTAATGAGTCAACATAATTTACGAAAAGTAACCCGCCAAATTGGCTAGTGATTTGACAGCGTTACCAGCCACAGCTGATTTTTACCCGCATGTGGCGGGTGTTAATTTCAAACCCTGGTTATAAAATGTTATAAAAACGTTCATAGAACAAATGTTTGTTTGGTCTAGGATATTTGTTAATTCAACTTGTACTGGAAGTAAATGTACTTCCAGTACATTTATTTAAAATAATGATAATAATAATAATAATAATAATAAAAGTAAGCTGTAATAGATTTTTTTTTATACCTAAGAACTGGACCCAAATGCTCTTTATGTTTATTAAAAAAAGAATTTGAGTCAGAAACATTTCTTTGGATTTTGTAACTATAATTACATTAATGCGAGATTAAGCAACAGCTTTTAAAAGGATTGCAAGTGAATGTATATTTCATTTAGCTTATATCAATGAAAGCGAAGCTGCATTTAATAATTTCCTGGGATTTCCTTGTTTTTAAATGTTAGTAGTGCTAGTAGTTTTTTGTGCCTCACACCCATCTGCTGCTTACTGCTTTTCAGTTTTTATGTCATATATCTCTTGTCAATCAACGTCAGTGGTATTCATTTACGCAATAAAGTCATCTTGCGCAGAAGACATAAAACAACAGCACTGCAGCTTCTCAGTCTCTCTAGTGGTAGTAGTCTAGGTGAGCTGGATCTCAGATGCCGATCTAGGACTTTAATGATAAAGTGTCAGTCTGTGATTCCACTATCTGTTCCTGTATAAATCATTTCTCTGCTGGTATGTCACACCGCAGATGGCCTGTCCCAGTCAACGGCTGTTCCTGCTGTTACCAAGCAACCAGAAAACTATAAAACGGTGTCGTCGGAGAGCGTTTTTCATAAGCAATGTAATAAGTGCAATAAACAAGAAGTATGTTGGCTCTCTCTGTTGTCTCTGTTCCTGATGGCCTTTTTAATTTGCTGCACAAAAAGGGGCATCATGCATCTACACTGAACAAAATAAACGCAACACTTTTGTTTTTGCCCCCATTTTTCATGAGCTGAACTCAAAGATCTAAGACTTTTTCTATGTACACAAAAGGCCTATTTCTCTCAAATATTGTTCACAAATCTGTCTAAATCTGTGTTAGTGAGCACTTCTCCTTTGCCCGAGACAATCCATCCGGATTATCTCGGCAAAGGAGAAGTGCTCACTAACACAGATTTAGACAGATTTGTGAACAATATTTGAGAGAAATAGGCCTTTTGTGTACATAGAAAAAGTCTTAGATCTTTGAGTTCAGCTCATGAAAATGGGGGCAAAAACAAAAGTGTTGCATTTATAATTTTGTTCAGTGTATTTTTAGGTGGCACAAGAAGCAGTCCTAAAGATAAGTCATGTCCAAATGAGAAAAAAAAACACTTTTTAAGTACTTAGTACTGATTTACCGAAGTGTAATACACAATAGTATAGTGATACACATTTTGTTTAGTGTGAAAAGGGTTTATGTGTGTGTGTGTGTGTGTGTGTGTGTGTGTGTGTGTACATGTTAGTATAATATATGTAGGGTTTTTTTGTAATTTTTTTAATTGTATTCAGCAAAGATGCATTGAAATAATCCAAATTGACAGTAAAGACTTTTACATAAAAAATGAATTCTTCCTATTCAAAGAATCCTGAAAAAATGTATCACTGTTCCCACAAAAAAATATTAAGCAGCTCAACTGTTTTCAACATTGATAATAATAAGAAATGTTTCTTCAGCAGCAAATCAGCATATTAGAATGATTTCTGAAGGATCGTGTGACGCTGAAGACTGGAGAAATTATGTTGAAAATTCAGCTTTGCCGCCACAGGAATAAATTACATTTTAAAATATATTAAAATAGATAAAATAGATAGTTGTTTTAAATTGTAATAATATTTCTTAATTTAATATTACTGTTTTTACTGTATTTTTATATATGCAGCCTTGGTGAGCATAAGAAACTTCTTACAAGAACTGTAAAAAAAAAATCTAAACTTATGAATAGTACCGTATATACAAGTTTATGTTTTATATAATTTAAATACAATAATAAAGATAAAAAATATATATTTTTAGAAGTTGGACATGCAAGTATTCTGCCACACTGTGTACTTGATTTCTTATCTTAGAAGTGTAGGCTACTTGTGTGCAAAACACAAGTCACTGCCCACTTGTAGTCTCCATGAAGTTTGAACATTGGAAAAACTCAATAACCTTTTGTTTAACGTCACCGCTGTGTCTGTTTCTTCTCCCATTTGGCAGGGGAGTAATATCCAGATTACTAGACACATAGCTGGCAGCGGCTGCGATGGTTCAGCTGAAATAAATGGCATCTCAGCTCAAGGACACAGTGGAGGGGCACCACACAGGGCTTGTTTAATTGCCGCTGTACGTCCTCTGTAAACAGACTTTTGCTTTAGCGGAGAGGATGTCTGGTAGTGAAGCCAGCGGTCGACTTGGGGGTCTGCTATAATTCCAGATGCTGCACTATTCCTGGATAGCCCAGGGTTCTCGCACACCCCTTACGAAAAAGAAGTTTATTCAAGTGTGCTATTAGTATACTTCTTTTAAACTAAAAATAGGAAAGTATACTTTGTCTACTTTTTATGTACTTCTCAGAAATGGGCTTTATGTACTTCTCAGAAATATACTTAAAATGACATTTA
>NW_015555781.1:3591414-3595782 GCF_001515605.1 Sinocyclocheilus anshuiensis | reverse complement strand
TACTAAACTAGTAGTTTACTGAGACTATACTTCAAAGTGTACTAAATGCTACTACAAGTATTTAATTAGTAAACTATCAGTATACCTATAAGTTCACTTTTAGTATAGTTGCAATACAAGCTAAAAATTTTGATGTAAACTAGTTTACTTAAAGTTTACTACTGTTATACTTAAAGTATTGAAATAGTACACTTACAAGTATACTACTGGTACACTGATATTTGTATACTTACTACATAAAGTATACTTAAAAATATACTTGAACTTTACTTAAGTATACTTACTAAAATAAACTTGAAGTATACTACTTTTTGGTAAGGGATGTCACACATGTGCGTTGAGTGCTCTGACTTTCACCTTGGCCTGGTCTCTAGATCATTCTCACTGATGTGAATCTACACATGATGTGTATATAGGTGTAGAGCAGCACATGCCCAAAGGGAATGTCATGATAGCTTCAGCACTGCACATAACGATTTCAGTTCTGTATTGGAAAAATTAAAAATGTGAACCTTTTGTGAATAATATTCCCTGATTCTCAGATGTACGCTGCTGCATCCAGCTGAACGTTTTACCATGAAAGATGTGAGCGCTCGTCATCTGCTTTGAGATGAATGTTTGAGCTAAAAAAATGTCATCCTTCTCCTGGGAAACAGCAAGGTGCTAATTGTCCTCATTGGTGGAATAAAAGCACTTCTTACAGGGAATGAGGACCTTTTTGCGCAACCTTTGAGTATAACATGATTTTTGTAATCTGATATATTTTATGCTGGATAGGAGCCACGGTAATTGATTTTTAAAGGCTGAAAATGTTATTCCAAGAATCATGGGCGCTGTGGTAATTGATCTGGTTTTGTCCATATAGCAAAGTATTTTATTTAGTTGAAGACGTTTTCAAAAGAGTTGCCAGGTTTTGTAATTTATACACCCTGTGGACAGCTGTTTTAAAAAGTGTTTAGTGGGTAGCACTGGCTAAAATTTGCAATGGTTCCTATAAAGGTTTTAAGGATCTCTGCATGGAAATGCAAAGCCTCGTTTGGGAGATATTTTGTTTTTACCACACAATAATCAATTTGTTGCTAATAAATATTTTTTTTAAAGTGTAAAACACGAGCAAACTTGAAAAAATGGCAAGCACTTGAAATATTGATATTAATACTGCATTTAACGAATAATGCATGAACTGACCATATGCCCTTAGCGCATGCTGTACTATATAAGCTGTTTCAGTGCATTTTGTTAAGAAACTTTGTTAGGAGCAGAGGCGGACAAAGTACACAACTCCATTACTTAAGTGAAAGTACAAGTAAAGTACCGATACTCAAAAAGTGTACTTAAGTACAATACTCAAGTAAATGTACTTAGTTACTGTCTGCCTCTGGTTAGGAGTGACTTTGCCTGCCAATCAAACACAGTGACCTCTATTTTATGCCCACAAAAGCATTCACAGATTCTGGTTCAGCAGTGACTGATAATTTGAGTTTGTCTTTGCTCCCGGGACCGTTTAACCTTACGTACACATCAAACAACCTGCGGATGAAAGTATTTAGCAACATGTTGTGGAGACTAAGAGGAGTGATGATGGTTTGGATTTGATCAGCAGGTTTTCATGCAGTACAGCTGGCCTGGTGCTGTTCTCAGATCCGCTGGATCTGTCATGGGAATTCAGCCACCTGACAATGATAAATTCCTTGTCTCTTGCAACTGCATTCTATAAACCTTTTACTTATCCAGGTCTATGATCATTAAAAGCCACTCAGCTTGTGGAATCTGGTACTTTATCATACTTTGCTGAAAGGGCCAGCTTAAAGGGAGTTTCTGTACTAGTTTATGCTGGTTTGTGATGGCTTATACTGGTTACTGCTGACATCTGGCAGTTGGCTAATTCCACCACTGGAGAAACGGATAATAAGAGAGGTCAGACCTTCAGCAGTATTTCATGTAAAGGATTAATGACGTTAAGTGGTGGTGAATGGAGAGCACAGGAAATGAGAATGAGATTATCTTATTACTACGAAGCTGCATAAAATATAGCCTTATACATCCACTGAAGAAGGGAGCCTTTATTGTATTTCAAGGCCAGGACCCATTCCCTCCTATCATTATAGTGTCATAGTTCATGAATGGTATGCTGAATCAGTGTTTTTAATGCATAGGATCTGCTGTCTCCATTAAAGTCTCCCCAAAGTCCCTTTAAGGCAAGTCATTTCACTCAGCGGCCATCTTGATATTGACCTTGGCAGCTAGGGGTGTAACGGTACACAAACGTGACGGTTCGGTATATACCTCGGTTTTGACGTCACGGTTCGGTATGGTTTCGGTACAGCAGGGGGGAAAAATAAACATAAAATTAAACAGTGGTTTATTGAACAAATTACTCTTTCTTTAAATAAATTCAGTTATAGTTACAATTTTCTTAGGAATAAAAATCTACCTCAGCTTATGCTCTCGAGCCCTTTTACATTACTAAGGTTACAATGAACAACAGAGCCTAAACTTATATTCAATTACTATATATTTTTAAATATACAACCTGGTCTCATAAAAATACATACCTCTGGGTACTTTTCTGCAACACCGTTTTTACATACCTTACTGCACGTTTCGCCGCAGTTTCAAAGAGAAATGTCCACTGAGTGCTAAAACACGGGTTCAATACGTACCCTGGCACGTTTTTATTACATTGATATAGGTACGTATTGCTGTGTTTTTATTACGTTGCTTCAGGTACGTATTGCAGCGGTTCAGAATTCCAATATCCAGGGACTGATGCTAAAAGTTAATGATCTATCGTGTTGGAAATATGCCCTACACCAAACCGAACCCTAAACCTACCCGATAGTGTTAACAAATGCAAAACTGATATAAAAAAGCAAAAGGATATGTGCGATGTTAACATTCGAAAGCATCAGTTTTCAAATCTCCCAGCCTATTAAAATTGTTTTGAAGTCTTAACATAATATTCTTCAAGTAATTGTGCGAAAATTATGCTTTATTAATTGAAACTCTGTAAATTTGTGTGAAAAGGAATAAAAGGTGTCGGAGTTTTACTGCCTCTAGTGTTCATTTCTTTTGGAAACTGCAGTGATATGTACTTATTAGTACGTCTTTCGCATCTCGCGAAAAAGTGCCCCCAGGTACGTTTTTGCCATGAGACCAGGTAGCAAATATAATAATCAGTTCTCAAATAAAAAAATTGTATGCAAACATGAAAATTTCACATAATGCAGCTTTTAAATTAACTTCTAAATCTAAATCTAATTATAAAATGTCTGTTTGTTGTGGACATATAATCATTTACACAGTGGCTGTCATAACTTGTATCATAACAGATTTATTTAAACAAACATTAAATAATTAAGACATCACTAACAGTTAAAGTAAAATATAATGAGTATGTAGTCTAATATTTCGTGAAAGGCTCTCTGCATTTCATTTCGCACTAACGAGCTGTGGACACTGATGACATGAGGTAAATGAAATGCTATGCGACCATTTGTTTACAAGCTGTTTTATTGACGTTGAAACACCGATTGAGTGATTACATGAGGCATGAGATGTTCATTCATGTTTATTTAGCATTAAAACTAGTAGTAAAGAGGAAGGGATGATCGCGCTACAGCGATCAGTAACACCACATCAAAGAGTGTCAAAACGGCATTTATTGTTTAAATTTCCTGAAAAAATGGACATAATTTAAAAGATGAGACTTTGTTTCATAACAAAAGTAACAATATATAAGACAGGAAGTTTCCAATGAAGTTCCACCGGTGTAGTGGTTAAACCAACGCTGTATTTGTTTAGTACACATGTACCGAACCGAAAGACCCGAATACGTGTACTAGGGCTGGGCGATATAGCTAAAAAATGTATCAACGATATAATGTTTCATATCGTTCGGTATCGATAATTATTGACATTTTTTATAACCTTTTTTAAAACAAAGAGCTATAGAATTTTTTTTTTTAATTGTACCACTGTGTTTTTAAATTAACCCAATTTAGACAATACAGACAACACAAAATATTTTTTGTTTTAACAATCAAACACAAAATAAAAATTAAACAAATATCTAGTTTCTAATGTTTTATATGCAGATTAAATAGGTTTTAAGGAAACTTTTGGCTTGTTTCCCGAGGCCACAGGAGGGCGCAATGAGCAAAATAATGCAGCACATTTAAATTGTCAACGCAAGGAAGTAACTCTATAAAAAACGTACATTACGTCTAAATTAACTCATAAAAATCAAATATAATTTCGTAAATTGCATAAACAATTATGAACAAAACAGCATCATGTATTTATGCATTGCTTAATACAAAGAGCCGAATCGCCCATCACGCAGATTGCATTTAAAAACATAAGAGA
>NW_015555781.1:3590204-3590409 GCF_001515605.1 Sinocyclocheilus anshuiensis | reverse complement strand
CCACTCACACAGATTGCATTTAAAAATATAAGAGACGCAGTGAAAAGGAATAAACCTCCACAAATTCGTAACGTGTTTTCTAAAAGTTTAAACTATTTTAACTTTGCATGACTGCATCTCTTGTGTGAGACGCGAGTGCAGCAGTTATATTTGTCCGTCTAAAAAATGCGCTGAATATGCGTTCTGTGTGAATGGCTTGGTTTCG
>NW_015555781.1:3581878-3590043 GCF_001515605.1 Sinocyclocheilus anshuiensis | reverse complement strand
TGCAAATGTTTATTTTAAATTCGACTAATATTCATTCTTTATTCACAATCTCCTCATCACAGGCAGACACAGCACTCAGCATGTGTTCGTGTTTGTGTGTGCCGTCTGCGTCACTCATAGCACCTGCCTATAATTCTGCGCTATATCGAACATTTTTTTCTATCGTTATCGAAGAAGGTGTACCGTCGATAAATATCGATACCGTTTTATCGGCCAGGCCTAACGTGTACACCCCTATTGGCAGCTATTGGTAGGTAATAGGTAATAGACATACATGTACTATCTATCTACATGAATGGAAGCTGTACATGTAATCTTGACAAACAGTTTTGCGGATTACATACATTCCAATAGCATAAATGAAAATGTTAGGACTTCCATTCCTACAGCTGCCATAATTTCTCCCATTTAAATTTCAGCAATATCGACTTCTATGCAGTAATGCTTTACATGTCTTGAAATAATAATTTCTAAACATTAAACATTGACTGTCAGTTTTTATTCACCTGTATTCAAGTAAATAGTGTAAATCACATCGCTAATATCATAGAATAGCACATTGTAACACAGTGTTACAATGTGCCCCATCTGCGCAACTGGAGTTTAAAACCAGTTGCTGTCTTCTGCTAGTTAGCGAAGCATTAAAAAACTATCTAAACTGATAAATAATATATTGGAGATTAAAATAATAGCAGATTTGTCTCATTTTAAATGATTAATAAAAACAGAGATGAAAAATTTACTGAAGCCAGAATTTTAATTGTACTATGGTAAAATAAATGTTCATTGATATCTTCAAAAGATTTTTGAATTTTGGCACACTTTTTTTCTACATAATGTTGATATGGTAACTAATAAATACTGTAAATTTTGTTATGCTAGCATGTGTGGAAATATTCAAACTATGTGTGTTAAAACTAACCCCGCGTTACTTTGTGCCCCGCGCTCCCCTATATATTCCATCCTGTGAAATGGACAACAGCTCATACATGAGTAAATATTTAGCAATGGATTGTATTCTGTGGTATGTTTGTGGTATCCTTTTAGACAAAACTATTTTTTTTAAAAATGGTTCAAAAATATCAACATTCATTTCAAATTGTCACCCCCATGTGAGCTACTGTAACTCTCAGTCTCTTTAACTTCAGGTCATTATTTACATCCTGTTTGGCACACTGTCAATGTTTTTGCCATTGTGTAAATCAAGTTATACTCAATAATTAATAAGCCTTAAGTGCCTGAGTTTGATCAGAGAATAATTCTGCCTGGTAAGTCTGGTACATTTTTGAATAAATATGCTTCTCAGAATTACAACACAAGCATATTCTTTGTATTCATATATTGTAAGTGACAGTTCCAAAGGTACTGCATAACAGGAAGAACGCAACATTATTGTGCATGTCTGTCTCTGGCGTTTAGACCCTCAGACCCTACTGGAGAATGTTATTACAGACTGCCTTGATTGAATTTGCTCTCTGCTAATGAACGCACAGTGGAGGGGGGAGCTGCATCTCCACTTGCATTGTGATGAGTTGGCTGAATCAGAAGAACCCGGTCACCCTCGTGTCAGGGGGGTCCATTAGTCTAGGTGGCAGGCTGCGACGGTCCTCTTGGCTTAATCAGTGTGATGGCTTCATTAATCCTTTTCTTCTAAGCTAGCAACAAGCAAATAATCCAATTGTTAGCAGTGACAGTCAATAGGGAGACTTCCAGTTTCTGTTGCTCTGAGTGCTTTTTGTTTTACTTCGTTGTGATGCTGCCAAGTAAAGGTGAAATCAGCACCCAGCGAAAGTCCATTTGTCATTTTGAAGGGTTTCACTGAAAAAGGAAACCTCACTTCAAGCTTTAACATAACAGGATATTTGTTGTGAATTATTTGGCATCAACTGGCAGAAATCCAATACAGCTCACCATCCAAATAACCCCACTCCTACAGTAAAGCATGGAGGTGGTGATATCCTGTTATGGGGGTGTTTCTCTGCAGCAGGGACTGGAGCACTTGTCAGGATAGAAGGAAAAATGGATGGGGCAAAATACCATCAAATTCTTGATTAAAATCTGCTGCCTTCTGCCAGAAAGTTGTCAATGGGAAGAAGTTTACCTTCCAACATTACAATGACCCAAAGCACACAGCAAAACTGACCATACAGTGGTTGAAGGAGAAAAAGGTGACTGTTGGTGTTATATCTTTCACTTGGATGTTATACAGCTGGATAAAACCGTCTTCCATCTTTGAACCGTTTCCGTCTTCATTTCAGGCTGCAAAGCAACAAAATTTGATTATTTTAAAGGGGGATGATTGTTTTCTTTTTGTATATTGAGAATGATGTATTCAAATTCAGTCTTGCTTATTGCTACCTATTGGTGCAATTATGTAATATGCAGAAAATGTTCACGGAATGAATCAGTGATTGAATCAGAACCGATTCAGAAGATTTGATTCACTTGGAGAAATCAAAAGTGAAGCAAAAAAATTATACACCTCAGCTTTTAAAAACCCAGAACAATCTTTTCTATATGTTTACCAAACTGTCATGCTGTTATAATATCAGCAGCTATCAGAGAAAAGAAATAAAGGAACTGCTGCTGATAATCTGAACAGCATTGCCAAAAACTCACATTAGCACCTAGAATGTGTAAATGAACACCTCTGTATTATGTCTTATTACTATTGCTTTAATTGCCAACTAAATGCCTTATTTATTCAGCGACACAATGCCAAGTGCTAGAATAACGGGGATTTAAGCTCAAACTGTGATTTCCCAACTCAATAGTTTTCAAGTGAGTCATGCATTTGCATGTTAGTGGGTTTCAATCGGGGCGGTAGCTGCGGCTTCCACAGAAAACCGATGCTGAAGGTTTTTTTTCTAACACACAAACACATCAGCCATATGGCAGATGTTCACAAGAGAGCGTGATAAAGGAGCCAGTCTGCCGTGGCTGTGTCCCCCTTAGTTGGAAGGATGAGTCCTTCAAGGACAGACAATCTCTTGCACAAACACCATTCCATCTAGCCATCAATGTCGTGCAACTTTTCTGTGATGTTGCAGAATGCTCAGTAAATTACTGCCATACGCCCCATTACTAGAGCTGATCTGAAAACAATAACTGAAGGCTTCGGGGTGAAAAAACACTCAGACGAGCCAAGTTTTCTGTGTTGTTGCTGTGTAAAGAAAGAGTAAAAATAATGTAATGCCCCGTTCACAGTGATAGCAGTTTTATCGCTGCAAGTCACCAGGTCACTGTATTGTTGGTCGCTAGTAGGCGTTCATGCTGCTGGATGCCCTAATACCCATAGCTTTTGGAAATAGGAGATCTGTTGATGGTAAAAAATAAGCTCCGTTTTGACAAGGAATCAGTTCTTGCTGCTAAAATTCTTGGAAAGTGTTTGTACAGTATGCCAGTGAGTATTGCATCATATCATGAACACTATAATCAATAAATGAATCAGATTCACTTATATGTGGGCAGAGACCAATCATATAGAAGAGTGCAATCACTCAAAATAACTATGTAAATTGATCAAATTAACCTTTACCTTTAACCTTAACTTTAACCTTTTTTAATTAAAGAAATGTATATTTTAATCAGCAAGGACATTTTAAATGGATCAAAAGTGATACACTCATCATCAGTTAATGCTAGGAATACCCTCATTCAGTTGAAGGTAGTGCACAGAACTCATTGGTCCAGAAATAGCTTAAAGGGGTCATATGATGCGATTTCAAGTTGTTCGGCCAATCACAATGCACTGGGTCAGCTGGCCAATCAGAGCAGACTGCGCTTGTCGGAAGGAGGGACTTTGTAGAAAACGAAGCGTTTGAGAGAGGCGGTGCATAGAGGACCTACAATAATGTAAAGTATTTGAAAAATAATGTGTTTTTTGAACATTAAAGCATGTCAACATATTCTGTTACACCAAATACACCAAATAATTATCTTTAAAAAAGCATCATATGACCCCTTTAACAAAATATTTCCTGATTTTGACCCAAACTGCCTTCGTTGCGCAACTGAACCAGCAACTTTACTACACTCTTTTTGGTCATGTCCCAAACTATCTGAGCTCCGGGGGAGTGTGTTTATGTGTTTTTCTGATATCTTTTCTTTACCAATGAACCCTAACCCCTTAACGGCAGTGTTTGGTGTTTTACCAGAACATGTCCAGCTGACCACGCTGCAGGCTGATAGTGTAGCCTTGGCGACTTTATTGGCTGGGTGGCTCATTCTCCCCCTACCTATCGCCAATGGGTTTTTGGCTTTCAACATACTCTTAAAATGCAAAAGATCAGATATGCAATGAGACAGAAGCATAATCTCTTTTTGAAAGTTTGGCACCCTTTCCTGGAATATTTCAGGGAGACAAATACATCATAGTGCACCCCACCCCCTCCTTCTTTTTTAGTTTGTTCTGTGTGTATAATTATTTCTGCCTAACATTTTGTGTTATTATTATTGTTATTTGTGATTATGTATCTTCCTATATATTTTGTCATTTAATTGTCACCTGACTCCTTTGAATGTGTGTTTTTTTTTTTTTGCTGTATTTTTGATCAAGTTCAGCATTGGTGAGCACAACAGACTTCTTTCAAAAAAATCTGTTTGCTATTTTTTTACAATCATATGTCTATGAGCTAGTTTAAAAACTCATCTCATCAAATTTCACACATCATGTGCACAGTATTTTGAAGCAGTGTATTCACTGTAGCATCTTGCCAGGACTTGATTTGGAAAAGACTTAAGAATGTAGTCGAAAAGAGAGAAGAATGGTGGAATATTGAAAGAGTAGACTGATGGAAGGAAAACAGTCTTTTCAGTCTTTACACTGGTTGGGTTTCCATGACATTTTGCCTCCTCACTTGAGTTAGCTCGACTGGTGGTTAGAAAAAATCTTATTTTATAGTAATGCATTTCCATTTAATTTTAAGGGGATGGATAGACCATGGAACCGGAAAACTGGCCAGTTCCTTTCATGAGAATAGACCATTATTTATAAAGTGACAGATTATCAATTTAAGCCGCTCAGACTGTAGACCTTAAGTCGGAACTGTAGCGTGTCTTTCACCATGAGTTACCACTCCAAAGTCCACTCCATTTCTCGCCTTTCCCTGGAGAGTGTAACCATCTTTGAGTAAGTCAGAAAGGCCTATGAAGTGGGATTTGGGACCTTAAGCATGGAAGCACGGCTGAGACTTGATCTTCGGTCCAGCATCTAAGAAACACCAATCAAAGCATTCCACATCCTGATTTACCACGGCCCCCTGGGTGGCCACTGTCCATCTTGGGAAATCATGCTCAAGCCTAATTTTCTCCATTGTGTGCTAGTTGAATAGAAATCCTTAACACTCTAAAAAAAAAAGTGTGTTTTTTTTCCCCTTCCATTCTTTCTTCTTTACACCTTTTCTGTTATTTGTGAAGCTCTTGACAGAGGCACGATGACTTAAAAATCCTCAGGGTTCATCATCAGCACCTGATTTCAGTCACCGCTCCATTGTGAGGGAACACAACATTACGACGCCCACAGTCCGATGCTCTATGATGGCTTATGGAAATGAGAGTTATTCAGATTTCTCATTTGCGTGTAGCATAGAAAGTGCCCATCATTTGCCCCATTTAGATGAGCAGACCTGCATAAAACATGAGTTTCGAAGCCCTTGGTGTAACAAGGCTGTCATTTGAACCCCAAGAAATCTGATTGTGTCCTTGGAGGGCTTAAGCTCAGATGTTTTAAAGATTGTGTATGAGTCGGGCCAGATGATTAGAGATGATCTCGAGAACATGGCATCCACAAGGGCTTGTGGGTGTTGTCGGTGCTGATTTGTGGTGTGCGTGATGTATGATGGGCGCTGGTCATGATGGACACGTTGGTCGTGATCTTCAGTGTAACAGACAGCACTAATAGTTCATGCTTAGTGACAGCAGCAGCAGCAGCTTGTTTCGGCCTTGTCGCTGACAGCTCTTATGCCATCTGACATCTCAGACAGCAGTGGAACCAATCGGTTGTGCCGCTGAAACAGACATAACCCTGTTCCTGTTGTGCTCTCTAAATATTTCAGCAGTTAAGCAGTGAGAAGAACATTTTATGCCAGCTTGGATGCTTGACATGGCTGCTATGGCCGTATAGTTTATTGATGTCTTAAGCATTAGTCTTCCACTGGTGATAAAATGATGGACATTTTTTACTGTTACTCATTTGCAAATGAGCCCCTTAAACAGTACTGTATGGGGTCAGTACGATTTTTTTTCTTTTTGAAAGAAATTAATGCTTTAATTTAGCAAGGATGCATAGAATTGATTATAACAGTACAGATATTTATAATGTTATAAATGCTGTTATTTTGAACTTTCTATTTATTAAATAATCCTGAAAGAAAAATGCATCACAGTCTTCACATGAATATTAAGCAGCACAACTGTTTTTAACATTGATAATAATAATAAATATTGGTAACACTTTAGTATAGGGACCAATTCTCACTATTAACTAGTTGCTTATTAGCATGCATATAACTAGTATATTGGCTGTTTATTAGTACTTATAAAGCACATATTCTGCATGACCATATTCTACATCCCTAATCCTACCCAATGCTAACAACTACCTTATTAACTATTAATAAGCAGTAATTAGGAGTTTATTGAGGCAAAAACTGTAGTTAATAGTTAATTATTATTGAGAACTGGACCTTAAAATAAAGTGTGACAGAAATATTTAATGAGCAGCAAATCAGCTTTACCATCACAGGAATAAATGACTTCATAAATTACTTAATTTATACATTATATAAAAGAAGTAAATATTAAAATAGAAAACTGTTTTTTAATAATATTGTAATAATATTACACAATATTAATATTTTAATGAATTTTTGATCAAATAAATTCAGCCTTGGTGAGCATGAGAATCTTCTTTCAAAAACTTTAAAAAATCTTACAGACTCTTTTCAAATGTGTGTAACATTGATTTCTCAAAACAAGCAATTTTTAGTTTTCTTGAAACATGTCTTAGCTTTTACCCTTTCATTAGTGCTGTGGTTTGTGAAACTTTTAAGACACCTTCAGACCTTTAACTATTTTTATTTATTTAAAACAAAAAAAAAAAAAAAGTTAATTTATTTTGGCCTTGAGGAAACCAAACAACTAAAACGAAAAGCAAGAAGCTTTAAAACTGAATTTATTTCATATATTAATGTATTTATTGTGAATAATAGGCTTTGCACTTAATCATGCTTTAGAAGTTGAATTAAAATTCAGTCAGAAGGAAGGAACGTTTTGCAAATAATGTCCTTGATTTTTTTTTTTTTTTTTTGCAAATCCATAGTGTTGTTTGCTCCAGTTGTTAAGCTAATTTGCTCTAAGCTAAGTAAGGGATCAACAAAATCAATATTTGTGTTTATTATCTATGACTCTTTATGTTTTGTGGAGTAACAGTGCTTTGCCATGACTTTATGTTCTCTGTGATATATTCCCTTGACTCTTGTGCACATGGTTTGAGCATGTGAGCATGCTGGTGATTCTGTTGAACTGTGTGACTCTGGGCATGTTCCAGCCATGTGAGGACCTCAAGTGCCAGTCTGAGTGGTGTGTCGTCCTACAGGTAAGTATCGCTCCATTATGCAATGAGAGAAAGCTTGTAATATGATAATGTCCCTTCCAACATCATTCCAAGATAAAGTATTCAATAAAAGCATTTGGACACTTAAAACTGTAGGTATTTCATTGCATTAAATAACATAAAACCACCAAATGTTGCTAGACCTTTTCTCAGGACTAACTTCACTTCTCTGAGCCATTACTTAAAGCAAACTAGTTTCAGGGTGATTTTTTGTGAATTTATTAAGTTGAAGCAGGTGTACTTGCAGAATAATGGGCGTGCTTCATCACATGTTCCATGTTTCTTTTTTATCGTTTGAAACCTACAAATGTGTTTTTGTGAAATATTTTGCTTGTTTGCACAGCTTTCATGCATTTTAAGAGTGGATCAAGGTTGTTATAGTTAAGTAAAACTTATAATAAAACCATAAAACATTTTTGTTAATTGAAATGAATTAAATGTTAACTGAAATAAAATAAAATATTAAAAAGAAAGCTAGTGGCCAAGGCAACATTTCTCTTTTTCATTTAGTTTAACTAAATGAAAACTAAATGTACTCAAATAAAATTGG
>NW_015555781.1:3576860-3581713 GCF_001515605.1 Sinocyclocheilus anshuiensis | reverse complement strand
GGGGGGAAGCTATATAAATGGAATAAATAAATAAATGATCTAAACAAAAATAAATAAATAACAACAACACAGCTTTAAGATGAAAATGGAACATATAAAAGTAATTGATTACATTTTTTTATAAAAATGAATTAAAAATATTAATAAAAACTCTAATGGTATCTCAGTAATAATAAAATAAAACTGGTGTGGATTAAATCTTCAAGTGCTTTTGGGGCCACTGTACATCAGAATTCACATGATCTTATTGGTCCTAGAATGATATCTCACCCTTTATTTTATTTGTTTATTTTATTATTGTGTCCAATGTCTGTTGTTAGGACTGTCTCAGCACAGAGTTGGCGCTTCGCCATGTTTTGTGGCACACACAGGTTTAGGGGTCACTGGAACCTTTGCCAGATATCAGAGACTCAGGCATTTTTTTCTGTAGTTTTGTAATTCTCTGTAATCCTGCCCACGCTCCCACCAAAGCGAACTGGGTTTTATATATGGTACTGTGGGAGATTTTTATGTCCAGAAGAGCCTGACATCAGCATCAGCAGGGTTTAGGAGATTGGGTCGGCTGAGGCCAGAGCTGAAAATACTACACAAAATGAATCATAGCTGATCTTCACACTCTCTCCCTGTAAACCACTCAAATGGTGCCCAAATTTAAAGTTCTTTGCCCGTTTTTCATTTTTCCAGCGACAGGAACAGGAATCTGTACAAAGCCCATAAAAGGTCATAGTGATGGGAAAAAAATGAGATGGGAGGAAAAATTACACTTCAATGCTTTTGCATTCTCTCAAAACTTTGCATCCCCCCAAAAAACTTTGCATTCACTCGAAAAACTTAAGTGATGGAAATAATATGAGGAAAATCTACATTTCAGTGATTTTGTGAGTCAACCCAAGGTTTCTCGGGGTAAATGCAATATTCCATTAACTAACTATTAAGTACAACTTTTGCCTCAATAAGCTCCTAATTTGCTGCTTATAAATAGTTAGTAAGGTAGTTGTTAAGTTTAGGTATGGGACAGGATTAAGGGTCTAATATATGGTCATGCAGAATAAGGCATTAATATGTGCTTTATTCTGTACTAAGTACTAATATACAGCCAATAAGCTAGTAATATGCATGCTGATAAGCAACTAGTTAATAGTGAGACTTGGTCCCTAAACTAAAGCGTTACCCCAAATTTTTTCAAGTGAATGCAAAGTTTCTTGGGGGGGATACAATACTTTTGTAAGAAAACAGGTTTTGTCATTCTATATAATAGAAATTAATGTGATCTGTGTCCACAGGCATTTGATGACTGCATCTTCGCCTTCTTTGCTGTGGAGATGGTCATCAAAATGATAGCCCTGGGGATTTTTGGATCAAAGTGTTACCTTGGTGACACATGGAACCGCCTGGACTTCTTCATTGTCATGGCAGGGTGAGGAATCCCGCCTTTTTTCTCACTTGTCACTCATGCATTCAACCATTATCACCACGGTAAAGCTGGTCAAAAGGGACTCGTCGCTCGATTTATAGGCCGTCAGTTGGGAAATAGAATTTCTGTGAGATTTCCCAGTGCTCTGATTCATTTACCATTAAAAAAAAAACTCCCCTTGTTGTTTAAAGTGACCTTTAAATTGACAAGAGTGATGAACGCATCAAGACTTCTCTTTTAAAACCTCTTTTCTTTCATTATCCTCATGTAAGATCGACAGAAAGAAAGGTTATAGAGATTGACCTTTAGTGTCTGATGCTTTCAGTATGTTTCCTCTGCTCTGCTTTCTTCAGGATGATGGAGTATTCACTGGATGGTCATAATGCGAGCCTATCAGCCATCCGGACTGTGAGAGTGCTCAGGCCCCTGCGAGCCATCAACAGAGTGCCTAGTAAGTGTCTGTCATGCTGGAAAATCCAGATAAAATGTGGGTATTTAAGGTGATTAAAAGTCACTCAAGTTTGCTATTTATGGATAATTTTGTCAATATTCAATATAATATTTAAAAAAATTGCACTGTTTATCACACTAGTGTCCTGTTTAAACAGAAAGTTTATTTTTGAAATGCTTGGTCACACTTTATTTTAAAGGGATAGTTCACCCAAAAATGAAAATTAGCCCATGATTTACTCACCCTCAGTGCATCCTAGGCGTATCTGACATTCCTCTTTCAGATGAACACAATCGCAGTTATATTTAAAAATGTCCTGGCTCTTCCAAGTTGTATAATGGCAGTGAATGGTGCCCCTGTTTTTGAAGCCGAAAAAAGTGTGTCCATCCATCTTAAAACTACTCCTTATTAACTAAAATATTGATTTCAAAAAATTTATAAACTGTAATCTCCAGCTTCAGGTTGCGCAAGCAGGCGCGTTCATGACAAGGCGCTCGAGCATATGACGTAGGCGTAGCGGAAGGCGCAATGTAAGCTCCGGGGAGAGAGTGACGAACGCGGAAGCACAGAGGAGAAAGCAAAAATGTCAGAGGATTTCGATATAAGGCAAGGGGAGAATGAGTTATTTGCCCAGCCATATTTGTTTGAACCAGTATACCGACCAGGAACTCTGCGAGATGGAGGAGGCTGCAGCAGTGGTGGCACAAACTACAGATGTAGTTCATGTGGTTTCCCTGTGCGCGAGACTACACTTTTCTCCCCGGAGCTTTCTCTCGCGAAACTACACTCTTCTCCCCGGAGCTTTCTCTCGCGAGACTACACTCTTCTCCCCGGAGCTTACTCTCACGAGACTACACTCTTCTCCCCGGAGCTTACTCTCACGAGACTACACTCTTCTCCCAGGAGATTTCTCTCGCGAGACTACACTTTTCTCCCCGGAGCTTTCTCTCGCGAAACTACACTCTTCTCCCCGGAGCTTTCTCTCGCGAGACTACACTTTTCTCCCCGGAGCTTACTCTTGCGAGACTACACTCTTCTCCCCGGAGCTTTCTCTCGCGAGACTACACTTTTCTCCCCGGAGCTTACTCTTGCGAGACTACACTCTTCTCCCCGGAGCTTTCTCCCGCGAGACTACACTCTTCTCCCCGGAGCTTTCTCTCGCGAGACTACACTCTTCTCCCCGGAGCTTACTCTCGCGATCCTACACTCTTCTCCCCGGAGCTTACGTTGCGCCTTCCGCTACGCCTACGTCATATGCTCGAGCGTCTTGTCGTGAACGTGCCTGCTTGCGCGACCTGAAGCTGGAGATTACAGTTTATACATTTTTAAAAGTCTATATTTTTCTTACACTAACGCATCGTTTCGCTTCGGAGGGCCTTTATGTGGAGTAGTTTTATGATGGATGGATGCACTTTTTTTGGCTTCAAAAACAGGGGCACCATTCACTGCCATTATACAACTTGGAAGAGCCAGGACCATTTTTAATATAACTGAAAGAGGAATGTCAGATACGCCTAAGATGCCCTAAGGGTGAGTAAATCATGGGCTAATTTTCATTTTTGGGTGAACTATCCCTTTAAGGTCCAAAACTCCTGATTTGCTGCTTATTAATAGTACGGTAGTTATTAAGTTTAGGTATTGTGTAAGATTAGGGATGTAGAATATGGCCATGCAGAATATGTGCTTTATAAGTATTAATAAACAGCCAATATGTTAATAATAGGAATGCTAATAAGCAACTAGCTAATAGTGAGAATTGGTCCCCATGCTAAAATGTTACCAAATGCTTTTATTTGTGCACAGTGTGCACAGTGCACAGTGGAACAAAGTCATACTTCCCGGTCAAAAACTCAAAGGCATTGTTATGTGTCCTTTCATCTGTGATGAAAGAAGAAAACAGCTGCCTGATCGATGACTTGTGAAGCAGAGATCATCTCAGCTAATCACGTGATGTGCCAGTGTGCAGGAATGACAACTTACAGAACACAAACTTTGACTTTTACACTCACTAATTCTGCATTTATTTGATTAACAATACAATAATATTGTAAAATATTACAATTTAAAATAAATGTTTCTATAGCAATATATTTTAAATTGTAATTTATTCCTGTGATGGCTATTACTCCAGTCTTCAGTGTCACATGATCCTTCAGAAATCATTCTAATATGCTGATTTGCTGCTCCAAAAACATTTCTTATTAGTACCAATAGGGATGCACCGAATGTTCGGCAACCGAAATTATTCAGCCGAAAATAGCAAAAAAAGCTCTTTCTGTGTTCGGCCGAATAAGCGAAAATACTGACTAAATTGTACCGAACAATGATATGACGCGATCAAATAGCAACCAGTGCAGAGTGAGAGGTGCGCACTCTTTATTATGCAGCACACACGTCAGCAGTGTGGAAGCATTTAAACTGTCGGAGAAAGACGCAAAAATCATTACAAGCACTGACAGCGACAGACTGTTTAGGACTGCAGCGCATGTCTTCAATGAGAAGAGGAAGGGGTGATTGTTGCTGGTTACTGTATGATGATTGAAATCGCGAAATGGCCTTAAACAATTAGTAAATAACCAGGGTTCAAAGTTCAAAGTCCAAAGCGCGAGGAAAATCTGCCCTGATACAGTCGTCAGTTGCTCAGTCACATTTTTATGAATTTTTACAAGGCATGTGACAATGCGATACGTACGACGTATTCGTAATGAGACTCATTTATAAATCTGTTGTCAACAAAAATAAGCATTGAGGTCTTCCTGTGTTCCGCCAAAATAAAAGTTGAGAAAAAGCAAAAACTCTTATCAACATTCATAAATGTTAGTATTGTAATTTTACTGTTGTTCTGTAAAATAAAATAAAAAGTAAGACAATAATAATGATAATAATCATTACAACAGCTCTGTTTTAATACATTTATTAAAACATTCACACATAGTGTTCAAATTAGGATCTGTAATATTTTCTAATGTTTTAAAAGAAGTCTCTTCT
>NW_015555781.1:3555945-3576407 GCF_001515605.1 Sinocyclocheilus anshuiensis | reverse complement strand
AATTTTTAATTTATGCAATGGTGAAAAAAAATTGGCAAAATACATGGGGAAAAAAACTCGAAAAACCGTGTTCGGTGTTCGGTATTCGGTATTCGGCCTTCTGCCCAGTGTTTCATTTTGTTCGGTTTCGGCTTCGGCCAAGAATTTTCATTTCGGTGCATCCCTAAGTACCAATGTTGTAAACAGTTGTGCTGCTTAATATTTTTGTGGGAACTATAATACATTTACATTGAATAGAAAGTTCAAAAGAAAAGCATTCCCTGATATTTAAAATATAAATGTTTTATAACATTATAAATGTCTTTACTGTCACTTATTTTCAAATTAATGAATCTTTGCTGAATCAAAATACTAATTTCTTGAAAACATATATATGTATATAGACTTGTAGATGTATGTAGGTAGTGTATATAGACATGTATGTAGTGAATTTCCCCTTTGTTTTTTGTAGCATTTTTGGACAGCAAACATTTTAGTGCACTTGAATTTTTACAGCCAGATTCCCTGGGCAGTGCACTTACTACTAAACTAGGAGATGGATTGAGACACACCCCTGGAGTGAGCTGTAGATTTAAACTATGAGTAAGTCTGCTCTACCACATCAGCTTTAATGACTCTGCTGTTGCCCAGATGGAGGATGAGATACCGTGATTTATTTGTCTCGGTGGAGTGTTGCCGCCAGCAGAAGTGCTTTTAGTATGGAATGATATGATTCTCTGGCGTGAATTGTGGATGTTAGTTGGAGTGCATGTGTGCGTCCATATTATTTTGTTAGTGCCGACATGCCATTTCACACCTGAATCTGTAATTCAAATACCAAGCTAGACATTTGGCATTTGGCAGAGCAATTCTCTATCTCTCATCTATCTGTTTACATAAGAGCGAGTTAGCATGTTCATCCTCTTCCACTATGTGATCACACGTATCTCTAGGGGGCTCATTAAAGTGTCCGAGCGACACTGTGGCTCCACATTGTCTTTGCTGGGAGGGATACACACTCAGACAGGCCCATTTAAGGCCCTCTCCTCCCCATATCATACACTTAAATTACATCAGCCGCACACACCCACCTCAAACATATTAGTCACTCGGATCCACCGGATGCATCACTCCTCTCCAGGGGCACTTCTCACAATGATGTTTACTGATGTTTTAATGCTTTTTCAGTGAGTGTCTTTTTGCTGCTTTTCACCATTGTTTTGTCGTCTCAAGAAAGTAGAGTGATAGACATACTGATTCATCTGAAATAAGTATGAGCATCTGTAGGTAACAGGGCATTCATTCTGCTTGAGACATCCTGAACGCTGATGCTCTCAGGCTTATCCATTCTTAGTGTGTCATTGAACACAGTTCACACCAGTCAGTCTTGATCACTGGGCCATGTGACAGTGACACAGCTGATTCACATATGCATCCACGACTGATCTTTCGCTCTTCGGTTTGTTTTTTTGGTACTGTTTATTGATTCAAATATTTTTGTCATTCATTTCATGTAATCTCACGAAACTGCATAGCGATTCTATAACAAATTCTGTTTTCCTCAAATTGATTCAAAATAAACAGGAAATGCAAACCCTGAGTTCAATCAGTGGCATTGCTGATGTAGTAAACTTGCTCAGTAGCCCACCTGGTACAGCATTGCACTTGAAATGTGGTGCATTCAGGTACAAGTCCTGTGAAACACGAGTCAAGACACTTGATAAAAGAGCTTAAAGACTTGTAGAAGCAAGCTAAAATGTCATGGTTGCCTCAGCAAATGTGTTTTTATCTCACTTTTGCTTTTGTAAACACTACTGGTTTAGGGTAGGTTTAGTGTACATTATTAAGTTATATTCAAACGTGATAAAGCATTAACCTTTTAGCGCCACTCATCGGACATTTCATTTCTGAACTGCCATGATATGTACTAAAGCAACGTTGCCAGATTGATGTTCATCTCTTTCAGATAAAACTCAACGTGGTTTACCAGTGCTAACTAGATATTTTACTTTGAGTTTCGAAAAACACGCAAGAAGCAGCGAAATAACATTTTGCACAAATGTTGCCACAGGCATGTTTTTACAGTGAGCCTGAGTTGCGTCTGATGGCCATCTCATTAATGTTTGTCCAAATGACATTTTACTTCTACAGCCGGGAATATTTTTCACATACGACAATATACATACAATAAGTAACAATAAATGATATCAATTCTTGATAATAATTTTTAAATCAATGGTAATTAATTCTAACATAAAAGAGTGCAGATAGTTTTGTTAAACACGCCTGTTGTTTTTAGCAATCCCATAGAAAAGGATAAAACATTTAATGTGTTAACTGTGTTAAAAAATAAAAAAAAAACAGCATTAGACAAATTAATTGAATTGCATACATTAATGTGCTATCTTTGACAGCCTTGTTTGTATTCTTTAGAACAGTATCATTTTTAACTGCCTGAAAGTTCTGATGTGAGTTTATATTAGCATGTGAAATACATTCCTTAAGCTTTTTCCTATTATGGTAGTTCTCAGCACTACAACTAGAATTCTGCATCCACTCAAAATGTGAGGGTTCCTTGTGCAAAACGCACCCCCACAATGCTACTGTAGGGTGTTGCCAGGGCATTGTTTTGTGGTTGATAGATTGTTCTGAGTGATTGTTAGCACATTGCTATGTGGTTGCTAGGATCTTGTTGTATGGTTGCTATGGAGTTCTGAGTGGTGGTTAGCTCACCTGCAGTGAGGGATAATGGAATGGGTATTTGTTCAGTGGTTTAAGTCTTAATTTTCCATTAAGGTCTGACTCAGTCAGTCCTTATGGTCCCTCAGCAGTCCATTTAAAATATGCAATTTCTGTGCTCTGTCAAGCATTATTACAATTGGGACCAATTTAGGTTAAAGGTGTCGTTCTACAACCTAAGGTTTGCCATTTCACCATATACACTGTAAAAAGGAATTATTGAGAAAACATAAAGACTCAATGCAACCTGATACATTCAGATTTTTGGGGTTTTCTCAACTATTGTCTTAAAAATTGTCCTAAGTAATGTTCGTTTGTTTTGTCAATTTTAATTTGTTCATTCGCTAAATGAAAAATGACTCTTTCAGACAGCAAATTCATCAAAGCAACTACAGATTTTTCGTTCAACAAATTTTCAGTTAGGAACAAAATAAATTGATCTTTAGTTTTGGTAGCCATAGGACACTTAATATGTGAAGTGAACTATGCTTTCTTTGTTTAGGAAGGCACAATCACCTTACAAAGCAAAAGTATCTGAGATATAGTTTTAGGAGGTTGTACATAGTACTCAACACAAACCTCAATCACAAGGACAATCAACAAATGTAAAAAGATGAGCTCTTCACAACACAACAAATAACTAACAATAATGACAAAAAAAATGGCAAAACGACAAAAAAAAGTCAGCAAACAGCAAAAAATAACCAGTAACAGCATTATTTATGCTGCAGTGCATGCTGGGAACTTACAAACACTTAACATTTCAGCAGTATTGATAAATTTGATATTATTTCTATGTTTGAGTTTGGGGAATTCTGTTGATCTAATATGTTTTTTTTAATGTAGTTTCAAGTAATTCATATTTCAGTATGTGTTTCACATAACTGGGAAATATGTAGTTGTTTTTTATAGTGTAGTTTAGTGCTCCTTTAGTTATAAAAACATAAATGTGTCCATATGTGTCCATTTGGCAATAAGATATAATTTAATACAAAAATGGTTTTTAATCAAATGCCCATTTATTTTTGACAATATTTACTGAAAATTCCTTCAAAAATATTGTGAAAAAATGTCTATGTCATGGCAGTTGGTAGATTTTGAAACAAGTACAACACTGTTATTGGTCAACAATGATCAGTTGAGGTTGATAATCTCAAAATATTGACTCATTAATCCATATACTGGTCTGTCAGCTATTTATACTGGTACTTTAAAAAAAATAAGCATGTTATGCAAACCCTAAAAGCTTTATCGAATAAGCACACAACAATTAAAATTGTGTTGCATCTGTTTCTCTTTTGTTTCTGTATTTCAGGTATGAGGATACTGGTGACTCTGCTTCTTGATACTCTGCCTATGTTAGGCAACGTCCTCCTGCTGTGCTTTTTTGTCTTCTTTATATTCGGCATTGTCGGGGTGCAACTGTGGGCTGGACTTCTTAGGAATCGGTGTTTCATGCCAGATAACGTGAAAGCGTAAGTACAGTCCTGCTCTTATCTAACCGCCAGCTTTCTTCCCCTCTTCTCCTCCTTTACCCTCTCTCCGCTGGGAGCATGTCAGTGCTACCGATATGATCCAAAGTGGCAGCCAACTGTTGCCAGAAGCAATGGCATTTCAGCTGCTGACAGTCTTGTAAACTGAACATTGCACCCTGGCGTAAAATCAGTGCTGAGCATCAGTCCCCGAGCACTGAAGGTACACACACCTCTAACAAAGGTATATGGGTAAAAGCATATTAAATGAAAAAGTCTTGAGAGGCTTTGATGATTACAGACTGTAGTCGTCAGAATGAGTTGAATTATAAGTAATATATTTTGATGTAATGGGACAAATTACTGCTCTCTAAATGCATGTGTTTGTGATTCAAACATGCTAGAGCAACAACATTTTCACCTGCCAGTCCTTATTTAGAAATATGAGCCTTTACATACATACAGTTGATTACATTTTTTGTGTCACTTAGCAGTACCATTTGTGACTATATTCCCAAACGTTTTGTGGCTTCAGAGTTTTTGTTGTTTTTAAAAATATGTTTAACCCTCATGTTCTGTTTTAAATTTAATTACATTTTCTTGGGGGCTCCAGGTACCCCAATTGTGAAATTTCCCTTTAAAACATTATTCTGACCGGTTTCTAAACTATTTGACAGATGGTTCAATGATGGGTAAGAGTTTCCATGATAAAGAAAAAGAAACATCTTTTGCAAACTAGTTTAGAACATATTTGCCAAGCTTGAAGTTGGTTTCATGGTTTTGAAAAACATTTATACCATTTTTAAGTTTAAATGTAATGACTCTAAAAATGTCATGTGGTGTAACCGTAATAAACTTGAGTCTTGAGTACATGTGAGTGTTTACAACATTATTTTCAAAAATGAATTAATTCAGTGTTGGTGGAGTGGTACCACTTGACATTTTACAACCTGCACCAAACTTGCCTTGTCATAAAAAGGTGAATTTATCTGATATTTTAGCATTACTGACCTTGACACACAGTTACAAGGGGTATGTACATGTACACATGTTAAGATAAGGAAGATGCTGTCTGGCCTCTGAGCATATAATGTGTCATTTGTTTTAGTAAGTAAATGCCATATTTTCCACATTGTTTTCCATGTGTTTCCACAGCCTTTATAATCTGTCACACATGAGTCCGTACTACATGAATGAAGAAGGTGAGGACAACCCCTTCATCTGCTCCACCAATAAGGAGAATGGCATGCTGCGCTGTAGTCAAGTGCCTCCTCTCAAGGAGGGTGTCGAGTGCACTTTAAATGCATCTCCACCGGGACATGCCTACTCTGGCCTGGATGGGACAAGCAACAGCAGCTGTGTTAACTGGAACCAGTATTACAGTGAGTGTAAGCCCGGGGAGCTCAACCCTCACAAAGGGGCAGTGAACTTCGATAATATTGGATATGCCTGGATTGCAATATTCCAGGTAAGTTCCTCTTGGTATGGTGTTTTGTAATCCAGATCATTTCCACATCACTAATGGTCTTTTTGTTGAGTGCTTTGAGAATGGAAATGCAGTAGTAAGCATTCCAAAGCATTTAGTTATTCCAAAGATAGATGAGGCTTTTTACAACTTTTATTACTCTATTTTCATCTTGAAAGGGCAAAGTCTTGTTAAGCACGCTCCAACCACACCGAATAATGAATCTCCTCTGAGCAAATGTCTGTTTTAGTAATTTCTGCCCCTTGGTTCTGCAAAGTGATTTTTGGATGGGAATGTGATATCTTATATCTCAGCCTGTGGAAATGAAATCAGAAACGAAAAAGCTTCCCGTCGCATATTAGCTTATCCGTACTTTCAATCCATCCCCATCAGCAGGGTTGAATCACCACAGACGGACTGGTGGCACAGACCCTGTTTAAGAGTTTTTAATATGTGCAGTCATGCCCTTGTTGGAGGGGCGCATTGGGCCCGTCGTATGGACACACAATGAGACCTGGGCTCCATTCTGTTGGAAATGAATGTCGGTCTCATTTGTCCGATCGTTACAAGTGGGTCAGTCACGTGGTGTCCCTTTTGGCTGGGTTATAATGACAGTACAGGATATGCAATTATAAAAGAGGGCCTGAAGGGTTTTCACCTGTGTTAACATAAGATCTTAATAGGACCTGGATTGTACTCATAAGATGACACCTCTGGGAGCAGGTTGTTCTAAAACGATGTTTCTTCACCTATTGGCACTTTTATGGCCAGATCAACCTTTTTTCTTTTTGTTTTAGTGGTAACTATAAAATGGAAACGTTATATCATGCCTTCATTATTTTTCATTCCTTTTTAAATATACCTTTGGTATATTTGTTTTAAAGTTGTTTCAGATCCATACTTCCAATCTTAAAAAATGAAAATCCATTATAAAAATTAAGCCTTTTAAATTTGAAAACAAAGAGCAAAAATATATTGTTAATGATACTTTAGTCTTTAATAATTAAACAATTATTCTGTGAAAATTGAAAAAATCACTTTCTACACAAATTATTAGCATTTCGCCACTGATAAAGTTAATGTACTTGGAGAGAAGTCAATTCCATCAAATATTTCCATCATAGAATGCTATTAAACATACTGTAATGCATTAATTGAGGTGTGGTGGAAATGGCACTGTGATGGGCATGTTCATGGCTTTCAGATGAAATGACAGAATTCTCCAGTGATGCAGATTTGTTGGACATTGTTAGTGGACAAGTTAACTAGTGAGAGTGTGAAAAATGTTTTAAGAGAGGTTTCAAAAATTCCAAAATTGCTAGTAGTTGAAGAAACACCCAAATAAGGACATATTCAAGAATATTAGTGCTGTAACCAGCTGAAAACAATCCAACTCATGAGTCTTTGTTAGTCTGACATCCATTAAAAACTGAACCCAACTGGACTCTTAAGCAATATTTTATGGTATGGCTGTATACATTATGTAAAAGGAGTCCATAATAACTTATGTATAAATGTGTGTCTAGAAGTAGTTGCATTTACAAAATGTTTTGAATCAGCTGTTTTAAAGCCAACTGTGTGGATGCACTGTGGAAATCAAAAAAAGAAGATTCATGTTTTTGTTTTTTATGTGAGCAACTTAAATTTGTCTCTTTAAATACCAAAATGTATATTTTCTAGAAGCAGACAATGCATCTAGTAGACAGCATAGAAAGAACTGGGGTTCAAACATAAGGTCTAAAAAAGGTCTAAATGATACAGCTGCTTGTGAATGAAATACAGTGCTGCAGGCGCAGAACTTCCAAAACAAATGACTCCATGCTAACAGACTTAACCCTGCACTACTACTTTTACTGTGATCAAACTAACAATCAGACCTCCGGCATTACTCTGTGCCATGAACTGTAAGACTTTGCTGTATTTCTGATTTATATGTTTTTAGTACTTTGTGTTCACTGGAGAGTCTTTATCTCCAAAAAACATTTCAAAATGAATCCCTAGATGATGGGAAGAAGCAGTACAGTTACAAGAGCTTTAGTGTCTAACACTTTGTATTCAAGATAAAAATTAGAGACGTCTTTGATCTGTGTGTCTAAACTAAGGTAATTTATTGAAACTTTACCTCAGGTCAGGGTGAATTAGCAGTGCTCTACATTTGAATGTGTTTAACTCATTTATCATTTATTATTCAAAAACATGCAGAAAAACAATATGCTAAACCTGCGAGGCTTTTCATTACCCAGACAAACTCTCAAAACACCTGCACAGTTGGACATGTGAGCCAGGCACCTGAGACTGCTATTCTTCTTGGCCAGACTCAAGATAATGATCATTTGGATCTTCTATCTCACAGCATTTCATCTTCATTTGATCTCAATTTCTCTTCTGTTTTTGCAGGTTATTACTTTGGAAGGATGGGTGGACATTATGTATTACGTTATGGATGCCCACTCCTTTTACAATTTTATATATTTTATATTGCTTATTATAGTAAGTATACTCTAATTGAAAGCATTTCATGTTTTAAGCCTGTTTCACACCGCATACATGAGTAGAGCAAAGCAGCAGCATAACTGTAACAGCAGGCAACTGCAACATGCAGTGTAATTTCTACATCCCTCGGGAAGCTGAATTTAAATTGGAACTATAGGAAGTGGAATTTACTGAATTACAATTCAGACAGGTGTGGCATTCAAGAAAATGAAATGTTCCTCAACCCTGGTCTATACATTTGTTAAATATAGTATAAATTAAGTACAAATGTATGTAGGTGACATTACAAATAGATCTGTTTGTCAGTGTGCCATATTATTTCAAATTCAGTCATTTGAATTTGATAATGCCTTTTAAATTACAGTTCGGTTCCTGAATTTGAATTGAGCAGTATATATCAAACTATACACTACAAGAACTAAAAACTAAAAGTTTAGGATAGGTACGTTTTTTTTTTTATTAATATTTTTATTCAACAAGGATGGATTAAATTGATTAAAACTGACAGTAAAGACATTTATATTGTTGCAAAAGAATAAATTAATGCTGTTCTTTTGAACCTTCTATTCATTAAAGAATCATGAAAAAATACATGGTTTTCACAAAAATATTAAGCAGCACGACTGTTTTTACCATTGATAATAATGAGAAATGTTTCTTGAGCAGCAAATCAGCATATTAAGAATGATTTCTCAAGGATCATATGACACTGAAGACTGGAGTAATGATGCTTAAAATGCAGCTTTGCCACCACAGGAATAAATTACATTTTAAAATGTATTAAAATAGAAAATTTATATTGTAATAATGTTAAACAATATTACTGTTTTTGTTGTATTTTTATCCAAAATAAATGCAGCTTTGGTGAACATAAGATACTTCTTTAAAATATATTTAGCCTATATCTTAGTGACCCCAACATTTAAACGGTAGTGTATACAGTATGCGTCACTTAAATGTACGGTGTAAAACAGGCATTAAAGAGATTCTTCAAAGACTTCTCATGATGGTAAACTAAAGTGGCTTTTGTGTATCTCAGGTGGGTTCCTTCTTCATGATCAACCTGTGCCTGGTTGTAATAGCAACCCAGTTCTCAGAAACAAAGCAACGTGAGAACCAGCTGATGCAGGAGCAGCGAGCACGTTACCTCTCCAATGACAGCACCCTCGCCAGCTACTCTGAGCCGGGGAGCTGCTACGAGGAGATGCTCAGGTACATCAGCCACCTGTACCGCAAGGTGAAGCGCCGTGCTTCCCGCATCTACAGCGGCTGGCAGAGCAAGCGCAGAAAGAAGGTGAACCCCAACAGCGGGCTGAGTGGGGGAGGAGGAGGAGGAGGCGGCGGCGGGGGGGCCAATGGTCACAGCAGGCACAGGGGTGGCGGACACTGGCTTCGGTCCATCCACAGCCTCATCCAGCAGCACCAACGACAGCACTGTCACCTCAGCAATGGCAGCCCCAGTCCTGTGATCGCTACAGGGCCCGGCGAGGCTCTGGAAATGAGGTCCATCGCAACGGGGCCGCAACTGACCGTGTCCTCACAGCCAACCGCCATGCACAATCTTTCTTCCAGGACTCAGTCAGTGCACAGCATTTATCAAGGTGACTTTCAGGAGGTCCTGCAAGGGCGAACAAGCACTGCGGTGGGTGTGCAGGCGCTCGGGCGACTAAACGGGGGGATGAATTATCCGACTATCTTGCCCTCCCGCATTTGCAGCTATACAGGCAGCAGTTCTGCAGGAAAAGGAAGAAGAGAGTCAGATGCAGATACAGGATGTGATGCGATTGATCCATTTGAGAAGCTGCACCAGCTCATGGGAGAACATAGTGAGTTTTTCATAGCTATTGTTTTCACTTTATATCAGGTCCAGTTGTAGTCACCTCACATAGCCTGTTTTAAGATAATGAAAAGCGTTCTGAGAAGTGATTGTTAGGCAGCCCCTTACCAATGTGACAGAAAATCAATACTTCAAATGTTATAGTCATTAACACAATCTATAAAGGAGTGAGGCGAGTGCCAGCACTCCACTAGCAACTGTGGCTATCAAGCCCTTTGAAATGTTATGCCAACAGTTGATTCCTCTTGTCGGACGGATAGGCAGTAAGCTTAATCTGTCATGGGAAGGAAAAGATCAGTTGGTTTTTAGTGATTTAGTCTGCTGGGGTTTCTAGTTAAGCAGTAACCAGTAACCCAAATATAAGAATCCTCGTTCTAAACCCATTTAACTTAATTTTTACCACAGCTCTAATTTAATTAACATACATTCAATTATGCAGTCGTAGGACATCAGTGATGCCAAATGTCACTTGCTGGATATCTATACAACTATTTTGAGTTAAAATGTTTAATTTGAAAACTTGAATGTAAATATAATGTTTTGCACTAGACTGAGGGGAATTTTCTGGAGACTATAGCAAGTCAAAATGCAGGTGTTTTTTTAATTAATTTATTTAATTTTGTATAAACAATGGTGGGTTTGACTATTTGGGCACAGAATAGAAGGCAAGATGGTGGGCATGGACCAATGAGGAGTTGTCCGTTTTCTTATTACTCCAAGAAAGATCAGAAGTTATATGGCAGCTGGTGGCATTCATTATGTGAGCTGTACTAAAATGTGAAAGATTTGGATGAGACACAGCAACTGGTACTTGTGCATTTTGTAACTAATTGTGACATGACAAATTTAGTATGCAGAGGTGTAGATGAATGGTTTACACAGAAAAATTCTAATCAATTACTCACCCTCATGTTCTAAATCTGTATGACTTACTTTCTTCTGTGGAACATAAAATTAGATATTTTGTAAAAAGAAAAAAAATAAGTCAATGGTAACCACTTAGTTTCTAGTATGATTCAAAATCTCTTATTTTGTGTTCTACAAAAGTCATAAAGGTTTAGAATTACATGATGGTGAGTAAATGACGACAGAATTTTCATTTTTGAGTGAACTATCTCTTTAAATTATGGCCTGTTCCTCACATAAAGGCTTCAGAAGTCATGAAAGATAGATGATAGAATATTCATTTTTGGTGAATTATCCCTTTAAATGTGTAACACTTCAAGAAGTTACAGTGACAAATTTACTGCGGCGTCCCAGTACTGTATATGTTTGGAATGAATGAGTAGAATTTAGTACATTTGGTTTTGCGTTATATTGTTTGTTCAGCCCCAGATAACCAAGGCATCTCTTTCATGCTCAAGCCAGTGTTCATTTCTATATCAGTCTGTTGCAGAATGACTATTTGTGGATTTCTGTCAACAGGAATATGTACTGCATGTTTACTTCAAATTCACTGCCTCTGCCAACAGTAATTTTTGATTGCAGCTTGATTCACCTCCACTTCAGCGCATTACCACAGGCTAAAGTGGGCCACTGTGTATGATTACGTCCTCGGGCAACACATTAGTAGAAGAGTACAGCCACAGACATCCTCTGATTAGACCGATTAGTTTTATTTAAGATTTTGAGATCATAAGACCTAGAGAGGGCGAAGCACTTGAACAGAATACATAGAGCACTGCCTATTTTTCATGACCGTGGCTAGAGAATTAAAATAATAGACTAATAATCTATCTGAAGTAGCTGGTTTTATTGGCTTGACTGATAAAATTGAACCAATTAGGTGTGTAATAATTCAAATAAGCAACCTTACAATAAACATTAAGTTGGTTGTGGGATCTATTGATATTTGAGTTAGACGCCAGGTAGAATAAATCATGTGAATGATTTACACATCGTGCACAATCAGTCCCTCCTGAGAGATGTCCTCAATCCAGAGGGAAGTAATGTGCAAGAGAAACAGACAGATCAGTGATCATTGTTGGGGAATGCTACTTTTAAAAGCAAAATGATTACTAATTATGTTACAATGTTACTTTTTATGCAAAAGTACCATTTGGAAAATGCTTCATTAACATATTGATTAAAATTAAATCAATGTAAGATATGAGCCTTGTATAAAAGATGCATCTTAGTTACTTAAAACAAATGCAATACTTTATTTGTGTTTCCTAAATTGTGTTTCCTAAATGACTGGCTGTTTTTTCCCATGTAGGCCACAGTCGTGTGCTGCTGCAGATGGCTGGTGTGGTGCCCAGTACATTGCTTCTTGAGCTCCTGAGCTGCCCGTATTGTGCAAGGGCCCTGGAGACCATGGATGGGGAGCTTGGTGATTCAGACTACTCCAGATCAGAAGGGGACGTGGTGTACGAGTTCTCCCATGGAGCAGGGTTCAAACCCTGCCGTGCATCCCATCATAAAATACTGGAGGAGCGTAACCGCCTGGTTCAGTACTGGGATGACTTCCGGGACAGATTGATACGCATAGTGGATAGCAAATACTTTAATCGAGGAATTATGATTGCCATCCTCATCAACACCTTAAGTATGGGGATTGAATACCATGAGCAGGTGAGTGCAAGTGTGGCTTCTTTAATGAACAGCCTGATTTTTCAAAAAAATCGATGTGTTTTTCATCTGCTACTGTCAGACAAGACTTATATTACATTAATATTGATTGGTGGTCAGGAAAAACAACAGGATGGTTGTTATAATCACTGTAAGGAAACAAAGCTCACTGGCAATAAAACGGACTATATCATAACATATTCATCATCAGAATTTCATTGTTGGCATGCACTGGGATTAGCGCTCTATTTCTTTTTCATTCATAAACAGTGATGAGAATTCATAGCATTTTTGGGCGAACAGATCTCCTGGTTATATAACTGTGATGTGCTGCAGTGCCTCGGACTGCAATTGTATCTCTCATGGCCGTGTTGTTTCAAGTTGCGATGTTACCACTCTTGGTTTCATACCTAATCCTATGGTTTGACATTTAGCCAATCTGATAGAGGTCTCACTGTAAGGAATGTGTGTGTATGCTTGATATCATATAAAGTGGTTACAGTACTGACATTTTCTGCAGCTGGTATTATGTAGAGGATAATATTAAAGAACTGAGTTTTGTGTATAAACTGAATACCATTTATGAGGGGAAACTAAACATTTACTGACATTGTTGTATGATAAATAAAATAAATAATCTTGGATTAACAGTAAGAATGGCTCGATGGCTACTTCCAGGGTTTCAGCCAGTTGACTCAAGTGCCAAGAAACATGCATTTTTATGTCTTGCAAAATTGGTATTCTGTGCTGTACTAAATGTTGTTAGAAATTCTGCTCATTTAAATATGTAATCTCGTTTTTTGACACAAATGAGGTTGTCAAAGGAGACATAGTCTTGGAAGAATCAAAAAAAAAATCTGATTTTTTAGACCTTTTTTTTAGACCTTTTTTTAGAAGTGTGTTTATAAATTTCTAGCTGTAGAATTTAAACATGTTATCACTGACTAGAAACCTACTAAGTTATTCATTTGTAAATAATTTTATTGTTAATTTTTGTTATTCATTTATATAATTCTAAATATATTTTTAACATTAAAAAATACACCCGGATGCATATTTTATGGTGGGCCAACTTAAAAGTGGGCAGGGCAGGTAAAAAAAAAACTGGCTCAACAAGGCCAGCAGAAAAAAAATCCTGCTCAATGTAAATTACACTAGATTTGATTATTGCACTGTGAATAATACTTGAATAAAATTAAATATTGTAACTTTGCTAAAAGGCGGTTTGGAGAGCAATTGTTGTTGAAATAATGTTTAGCAGCTCTGGTAGAAATAAGGTTCAGCTGCACCTTGTGGTGTCACACTTGACATTACATCACTGAAAGAGCAATATTCACACTAGGAGGTAGGTACGCTAATAATAGATCTGAACAAACCCTTTTATCCTGCATTTATTTATGTGTGATTATATATGATTAATTGGTTGCTCTTTGACTAAAGCATAGCTTGCTGAATACCAATGTGGGGCCTAGATAGCACGTCTGCTTCTGAAGTAAAATCTTTAATCGTCATGTTACTTTAAAGAGCAGTTCATGTTGTCTAATTAAGCCAAGACACATAATAAGGATCTTTTAATCCTTATTTCAAAAGCAGAAGTGGTGAAAATAGCTAGCAGACATTTGTTATGGTGATTTTGGGATTTGGAGACCTCCTCGCATTGAATTTCTTAGGTCTGGGTTAAAAAATTAACATAACTTCTTCAGTGAAATGATTGTAGCTGTAAAGTGCCTTTTGAGGCGAAACTACTTTTCTAGGTGGAAGAGCTTGTGATTGTGTTACCACTGTCAGTTCTGTGGGTGAAACAGTGTTTTTAAGTTTTGGTTATACTTTTAAATATGTCTGATAATTTTAAGTAGGGCTGCACGATAAATCGCATGCGATATTTAACGCGCATCTTATCAGTAAAGCCGGTTCTGTAATCAGCGGTAATTTTTTGCCTAGTTTTAAGCATCTATTCGTGATGCTGCTTGCTTGTTGGCGAGTGTTTCATTATATGTTTATTTACTGTAAATGTGTTTCCCATTTGAAATTGTTGTCGGCATGTCACAAATACGGTCCTTTATGGAAAGCTGTGTCCATTTCAGAGTAAAACAAAAAGGATATTGCAACTTTATATATCACAACTGAAACTTTATTTATTCTCATTTTGACTTTATTTCTTGTTATTGCAAAATAAATTATTTCCCAGTGTGGCTTTATATCTCACAATATGACTTTATCTCAAAATGTGACTTTATATCTCACAATATTAATTTAAGTTTTGTGACTTTGTTTCTCACAGTTACTTTTTTTATTGTTTCCTCTGAGGTGGAAACAGGCTTTCATCGTCCACATGCACTAATGGCTGATTTCCACCAAGTGGTACGGTTCAGTACAGTACAGCACGGTATATTTCGGGACAGTACTGTACACCCTGATCCGGTTTCCACTGCCAATAGTATCCATACTTGATAGGCGTGGTGTATCCCGGAAAGTAGCGATCGACACCATTCGCACACAAAGAAGAAAGCACTACAGTGAGTCTAGCTCCACCCTTTAGGTACCGGACGACTGTGCTAGGTACCCCAACGGAAGGGTCCCAAAAAAGTGGTACGGTACAGTTCGCTATTTTGGCACCTTTCACAACTTCTAAGAATGGAAACCGTACTGTACTCTACTGAACCATACCGCTCGGTGGAAACGAGACATAAATCAAAACAATTTTACTGCAAGAGGTTGACTGCAGTTAATACTGTGCACAATGTGATAGACAGGTTGTTTACAGAGTAATTGCCATTTACTTAAAATCAAATGGTTCAAGGCTTATCTATATAGGTGTTTGTTCAGTACTGCCAGCTATTGGAATACATATAAGAAATCAGGAAGGGGGCCAACACTTTTTCACACCACTGTATGTACTGAATGCTCTTAGCTTAGCAGGAGAAAGATCAGCAACTCAGCAGAGTCTCCGCACTCTTGAGTCAATCAGCCACCTAATCGGATTTACATGGGGCCACTGACAGTCTTCATTACTGCATCAGTCAAAGTCACTTTACAGAGCCTACGCCACTGTTCACCCCATCACTGAAGACACACGCATGTCTCCACTGCACATACTTATTTCACTTTGACAAATGATAGACATGTTAATTTCCTCTGAGTCTGAATAGCTGACATTAAATACTTTTGGAAGTTGACACATCTTGCAGTGTGATGTGCTGTTCTCCTTCTGAAAGAATTTTAAAGCCATTTGTAAGGCATTTGTTGGCTGATTCTCCAGAAAGTGTAAACACAGTGACTCGGTGGGTTTATCAAAATATGCCTCTGTTTGTTTGAACATCCTGACCAGCACAACATAGTAACAGTGGCTCAACCAATGGCATGACTTTAGGGCGGGGCTATCGGTTTCTGCGACCAATGGCAGAGTTTTTGGTATTTCCTGTTTGTATACAACCATTTAGGCTTTTTTTATATTATGGTTGAAGCTTTTATAGTATTGTATTAATTGAAAGACTTCACAAAATATTTATGCATGTAAAATTTCATTTCCCACAGTGCAGAAAATTAGCTAGTGTCAGCAAAAATGTGTGTATCACCAAAAGGTTTCCAAAAGCTCTCCCCACTTTTCATTGGTTGGTTAAACCCTTAGCCTCGCCCAGTACTTTAGCTATTGGTTGAGCAAGTCTTATTATGTCTAATGAATTCAGCTGAATAATGTATTCTGTAGAGCTACTTTAAAGTTGAAATTAAGTTTGTTTCATAATTGACTAATTTTGCATCAACACTTTTATTTTCCTGTTTATTATGATGAAGCTAGTTTGAAACCATCTATACTGTACGAAGCGCTATATAAATAAATGTGACTTGATTCCAGGCTGCTCAAATAAATTGCAATTCAACTTGACGTCACTAGAGGCACAAAAAAATTTAAAGCTGTAAAAGAAGTGTTGACCCATTGCAGGATGTTAGATAGACATTTATTTATGTTGTGCACCAAATACTCATTTACAAAGCACTTCTGCATCCTCACTTCACCCAGATTCTCATCAAAATCATAGATGTATCAGTCAAACACATCATGCTGTGTTTATCTTCAGATTGTCATTGAATGGTTCAGAGCTGTAAAATGATGAACATTATCTCAAATATCCCACAAAAGTCAAGACAGTGTTGTTGTTTGTCATTCCTTTTTTTCATTCCATTCTGCTTTCAGAGGTTCATAAAGAAGGGGGGCGGGGGTGCTATGCATCATGGGATATGATGGAGGAAGGGAGCAATAAGAGGTGCAGTGGCCGACTCCCTCTGGAGAAGTGCGGCCGTCCTCTGCTAACATCACTCATGTTGCCGCCACTAAAAGCCCAGTGTCCCAACATGCATTTTCACTGTCGTTGCTTTTCCATTGCTCTGTCCAGCAAAAGTGCTTGATGCAGCAGCAGTGGGAATTTGTAGCTTTGCACTCAGACAGACCATGTTCAGGAAAGTTGGGATAAATATTCAATTTGTGTGTAGTGTAAATGGCTTAGCCGAAAATAAAAAATGTCATCGTTTACTCACCCTCATGTTGAAAGGACATGAAAAGGGCTTCAAAAAGCCCCCAAAATAGTCCATACACTATATTCCAACTCTTCTGAACTTGATTTATGTGAGCAACATACAGAAATTTACATATTTACGGATAATTTCCTCATGTAGGTGTTAATTGCAGCAACTGTATCATTGAATCAGTAAGTTCAAGAATCTGATTTGAGAACAAATTCTTAAGATGAGTTTTGTAAACTGTATTAAGTGATTCATTGATCTGATTGTAAGTTTAAAAAAAAAAAAAAAGTGACGTGACATGTGGCGCCTTTGGGTTATGAGTCCGACTCTCTAACCATTAGGCCACGACTTCCCCAAGAACGATTTGTTCACAAGCCGAACAGCGCTACTTTTATCATGAACTCATAATGCTCAGAGGAAATCTTGGGTGGGTGTCAAGATTGTTAGTCAATTATATTTTGGGCATATTGTATGATACTTTCGTGTTTCTTTTTTGTCATTTTTCCCCAGTTCTCATTCATGTTCATTATACATTCTTAAAAATAAAGGTTCCAAAAGGGTGTTTTCACAGCAATGCCATAGAAAAACCATTTTGGGTTCCCCAAAGAAATTTCAGTGAAAAGTTCTTAAAAAAAATTTAAATATTTACAAATTATTTAAATAATCTAAACAACCTTTTTCCAGTATAAAGAAGCTTTTGTGGAATGGAAAGGTTCCATGTATGTCAAAGGTTTCTCATGGAACGATCAATGCCAATTAAGAACCATTATTTTTAAGAGTGTATTGAAGAGTGGTCAGAATACTGTTCACATTTAGCTTTTGAGGGGAATGATTCTTTTTATTTTTGTGAGTTTGTTAGTTTGTGAACTATCCCTATATGGTTTTGTTGGAGAGGGGATGAGCTAGAGGGTCTGGTTCGGATGTATCATAGACATAACATTGTTGTGTAATTCTATAATATTCTAAAACAGAAATGCACTGATCCTCTCTGTCACTGGAAAAAGACACCATTTTGTTGGGAAAAAAAATATGCACAGGCTGGAAGATTGCATTTAGAATTCATCACGACTGAGCTCAGGCTATGGCACTGCATAATGGCATGTGTCTCACTTTGTGAGGAAAATTACATTAAACAATGTTTTTGCCCCATGGTATGTTTTTGAATCTGTTGCTTCAGAGTTGTTCTGGCAAATTAGCATCATATTTTTATTTCAAACCATATTAGAGTTAACACACTTTAGCTATCTTGGCACCTGAGGTGGTGTCTGCTTCTGGAATAATGATTCACAAAGCAACCTGTTGGAACCGACACACAAGCACATCTGTTTATGTATGTTGCATAAATTGTAAACTTTAAATGGAAGTTTGCCCACTGAAAATGTGATTACCATCTGTTTTATGTTGACACTGCTGGCATGTGTTTCTGGTTTAGTTTATTCTTGTTTCCTTCAATACCAATGTACAAATAGCCTACTAAATTGATGATGCTAAAATTGTTTAGAACCGAAGATTGATGCCTGTAAGGCTGAAAATGCTTGTCTAATCTAACATTGCAGTCGAAGAGGGTATAATGAAGGTTTTTCATTATTCTTTTACTAATCCATTACTAATCTGTTGTTCCTGGTTAACAAGCAGTCTGGGGAAGTGGCATATAAATATTCATGAAGTACATTGATTAATGTATGTGGATCAATGCAGGCAGCAGAGGCTGTGGAGCCCCCTAGTGGTGACCTGTCAGCGCAGTTTTACTTCAGTTATTTGTTGGATATGGGTTTACACTTGCAAGGTTTGTTTCAATTATGAGATAATTATAAATAACCTCTATTTTAATAGAAACATATTTCATTGGTAACAATTTACAATAAAGTTCTTTGTCAATTCATGTTTGTTAATAATACATTAATGTTCAATTTATACAGCTTAGTATATTTAGAAATGACATTAACATTAATAAATGCTGTAAAAGAATTGTTCATGTTACTTAATGATATCTAATGCATTAATGCAGTTTTATGTGTCTTTAAGAAATAAGACAAGAGAGTGATATCACAAGCAGTGAAAACCTACATTCTCAGAAAAAAAGGTACAAAAGCTGTCACTGGGGCGGTACCTTTTCAAAAGGTAAACTTTTGTACCTTTTAGGTACTAAATATGTACACTTTAGATACTAATATGGACCTTTAAGGTACCAATATGGACTCTTTAGGTACAAAGGTGTGCCTTTTAAAGAGGTACCGCCCCAGTGACAACTTTTGTACCTTTTTTTATTAGAGTGTATAGGCTCAAATGTATGTTGGTTTTATCTTTCTAAACGGAAATGTTTAACAGTGACTTTCAGCTTGCCCGTAGCAATGGTGATTGTCTAGTTTGACGTATTGATTTTATAACCGTGTGTTAATGTGAGCAGTATCCAGGTAAATGCTGAGGGTAGCTGCTCTTATAATGGCCAGCAGAACCAAGAGGCTCGTATCATTTATGCTTCCTTTAGAATGTGCTTATTGATTTGCATTGTGCTAAAGAACAGAAGAGTGCAGTAGTAATTCTTAAGTTCTTCAGCTGGTATAGTCTGCATCAGCAAATGTAAGGAGACTAATTCTCTGGGCCTGAAACTGCTTGTGATGGACAGATTTTAGAGGTAGCCTACTGTCCGTCTGATTGATCTGCATTGCTTTGCTCTCAATAAAAGAGCTTATAAAGCTTTGGGTTTTATTTTGCTTGTTTAACCTCAGCTCTGGAGCTGTTTGTGTGAAAATTAACAATTATGTTTCATGTGACGTTGTGAGAGTAAAGGGGTGTGAAGGTGCCATTATGAGGGTCAGTGATTAAGGTCACTCATATGTTGTATTCTCAGTAGTATCTTGGCATGACTTTGGCCTGCAGAAGGTAATGAGGTGTGGCTCTGTTTCCTCTCACAGCCTGAGGAGCTGACAAACATTCTGGAGATTAGCAACATCGTCTTCACTAGCATGTTTGTCCTCGAAATGCTCTTCAAAATGCTGGCCTTTGGCATCTTCGGCTATATCAAGAACCCCTACAACATCTTTGATGGGATTATTGTAGTCATAAGGTAAGATCTGTTATTCATCTATGTGTGTCTATATCTTATATAACACTTATTAAAATACTAAATTTACTAAATATGCAATGCATTTTAAAATGTGTTTGAAAGAAATCTGTTGTGCTAACCAAAGCTGTATTTATTTGGTTAATAATAGAGTAAAAACAGTAATATTGTTAAATATTATTACAATTTGGCCCCAAACATTGTGTATAATCAAATATTTTAATTAAAAAAAAATTGAAAATGTATAAATATTTTGTGTTTATTAAATTAAAAATATGGAATGGTTAAAATAAATTAAAACAACCTACAATTATATATATATAT
>NW_015555781.1:3545994-3555489 GCF_001515605.1 Sinocyclocheilus anshuiensis | reverse complement strand
ATATATATATATATATATATATATATATATATATATATATATAAATCATTAGCAGGTCTTCTTTTTAAAATACATATTGGATTTTAAGTGAATATAAACAATATTGATTATTTTAGTTATATATTATTATTATAATATTATTAGCAATTTTGAAGTAATGACTTTTATGTGAACTGTTAAATATAAAAATACATTAAATATAACCATGTGTTTCTGTGACAGTGTGTGGGAGATCATTGGGCAGGCAGATGGGGGTCTTTCAGTGCTGAGGACGTTTCGTCTCCTGCGTGTGCTCAAACTGGTGCGCTTCCTCCCTGCATATAAAGCTTTGGGTTTTATTTTGCTTGTTTAACCTCAGCTCTGGAGCTGTTTGTGTGAAAATTAACAATTATGTTTCATGTGACGTTGTGAGAGTAAAGGGGTGTGAAGGTGCCATTATGAGGGTCAGTGATTAAGGTCACTCATATGTTGTATTCTCAGTAGTATCTTGGCATGACTTTGGCCTGCAGAAGGTAATGAGGTGTGGCTCTGTTTCCTCTCACAGCCTGAGGAGCTGACAAACATTCTGGAGATTAGCAACATCGTCTTCACTAGCATGTTTGTCCTCGAAATGCTCTTCAAAATGCTGGCCTTTGGCATCTTCGGCTATATCAAGAACCCCTACAACATCTTTGATGGGATTATTGTAGTCATAAGGTAAGATCTGTTATTCATCTATGTGTGTCTATATCTTATATAACACTTATTAAAATACTAAATTTACTAAATATGCAATGCATTTTAAAATGTGTTTGAAAGAAATCTGTTGTGCTAACCAAAGCTGTATTTATTTGGTTAATAATAGAGTAAAAACAGTAATATTGTTAAATATTATTACAATTTGGCCCCAAACATTGTGTATAATCAAATATTTTAATTAAAAAAAAATTGAAAATGTATAAATATTTTGTGTTTATTAAATTAAAAATATGGAATGGTTAAAATAAATTAAAACAACCTACAATTATATAAACAATATTGATTATTTTAGTTATATATTATTATTATAATATTATTAGCAATTTTGAAGTAATGACTTTTATGTGAACTGTTAAATATAAAAATACATTAAATATAACCATGTGTTTCTGTGACAGTGTGTGGGAGATCATTGGGCAGGCAGATGGGGGTCTTTCAGTGCTGAGGACGTTTCGTCTCCTGCGTGTGCTCAAACTGGTGCGCTTCCTCCCTGCACTGCGCAGACAGCTGGTGGTCCTGATGAAGACCATGGACAATGTGGCAACGTTCTGCATGCTGCTAATGCTTTTCATCTTCACATTCAGGTGCAGTCCACACCCACAGCTCATTCAACCAAATAAAACCATGCACAGTGTCACCAAGACTATAATCTTGACTTTAGAAAACTCTGTGCAACATTAATTCTAGTTTGTGAGTAGTAATGTGCTGAAAATGTGTTGTCTTATCATCAATATAATTCTGGAGTTATGCACTTAAATGTTTATACCATTCATTTTTCTTTTACCGTCAATACAGCATTCTTGGAATGCATCTCTTTGGATGCAAATTCAGCCTGAAAATGGAGAATGGAGACACCATTCCAGACAGGAAAAACTTTGATTCCCTGCTGTGGGCCATTGTCACTGTGTTTCAGGTCAGAACAGAGACTGTGCTGGCTGTGCTGAGGTCAAGCTATGCATACACTGGGGGAAAAAATGGTGTAGGAACAACTTTCACTAAGAAATTGCTTGTAAATTTCACAAATAATTACAAAGAAATAGCAAGTAACACACTCAATTAAATAGTATTTTAAAATGACTGAAAAATAATTTCCAAGTTGTGTAGACCTCAAACAGTGTAGACCTGTCTTTACATACTCTGTATAGCAGATAAGAAAAAATAAGAAAAATCATTATTTTCAACTTTTCAAAATGTATCACTCTGAGACATTGACATATCAAATGCAGTGTGCCGTAAATAATTACTTATTTCTCTCAGGTTAGGGTTATTTAGGATATTCTAAATATCTGTATATCCCATAAACCGATTTATTAGCTCCATATCAATATCTTGAGTTAAATAGTAGCTACTATGCAGCTCACTACAATGGAAAGCCTTATTTCTGCATTATTTCTTGCATTAGCACAATTTCCTGTGATGAAGCTGAGTCGCTGAACCTACACTTTATCTGTATGCAGCTATTCTCACTAGATTATCACAACATTATTTTGCGGTTTAAAAAAACAAGACTTAATTGCTAAACTGGGACAGATAATTATTTTCACTTCAGTAAGAAGTAGAACTTTGAATAGTTTGTACAGTCTCATCACAAAACACTACTCAAATTGGACACCTGGCATCAGATTCTGTATTCATTTCCCCACTATGTAATTCAGATGCAGGAAAATACTGTACATGCACAAAACAATACTCTATTGCACATTTCATTAATACATTATTAATAATCCATTACTAGATTTTTCTCTACTCAGCCGTTCTCTGTCCTCTATTGTTTCTTAAACTGCTTGCGTTTGTATTTCAGATTCTGACCCAGGAAGACTGGAACGTGGTCCTCTATAATGGAATGGCTTCCACTACCCCATGGGCGGCTCTTTACTTTGTGGCTCTGATGACTTTTGGGAATTATGTGCTCTTTAACCTACTGGTGGCCATCTTAGTGGAGGGGTTTCAGGCAGAGGTAACAAAAAAACTTCTATTTCAGCTGTTTATTTTCTAAAGATCTGTGCACAAAGTAGTTGCTTTCTCCAGATAGTCTGGGGAGTTCAACTTTATTGCTCACACAAATACTGTAGTCAACATAAAAATAAGTATTTGACGTGAGAATCATTTTTCCAAATAATATTTTGGCAGTCAAGACGTGTTTTCTATCAGCTGTTGAGAGTCAGAACGAAACAGAATCATCTTTGCAAATGAATGACCCTTTTGATCTAATCAGTCAAACATTCCAATTGTTCATGATTCAGTTTGATTCATTTTAACAGTTCACTCATGCACTGAATCGTATGCGGTGGTTTCCCATACTAAATGGTAATGAGATACTTTAAAAGACAGGGAAATAAACTTGATGAGGTGGATATTTACCTTAAATCCACTGTAGGAAACAACTTGCAAATGTCTTCCATTGTTTGTTTGTGACAAAGTTTTTATTGCACATACAGTACTGCAGGTAGAGCCAACGTATATCCAAATACCCAAAATATTATCAAAAGAGTGTTAAAATATGGAAACACTTTAAATAAATGAATAAATAAAGCATCAAATGTAAAAAAATAAAATAAAGAATGCACTGCAATTAACTGCTTTCAAAAAAGTTTAAAAAATTAAATCATCTACTAATAAAAATAATTTTTTGTAATAAAATAACATGTATCTCTTATAAACTAATAAATCAACTCCATGTCTAAATCTACAGCTAAAAATTAAGATTTATTTTACAGTTGAAAGTCTTAGTGTTCATTACTTCAAATTTAGCTTAACAAGCAACAAAGAAGCTTGTGCCATTTTTTCACAGCCCTCACAACTTTATATTATGTACAAAATAGAAATTAAATAAATATTGAATAGGAATTAAATCTAACATACTGTATATTATATTTTAATTCAAAATCTAAATCTGTAGCTAATATGCAAATGAGTCACCCTGAAGAGGGTAAACCTGTGCTACACAAGTTGAACTTGTGCTTCAGGGATTTACAGAATTTGACTTCTTAAGGATGCAGGTTGGTGCGTAAACAAAGTAACTGTTTTCTCCAGATAGTCTGGGGGGTTAAACTACATTGCTGATACAGTGCTGCAGTGTTTGGCCCATCTGTCATACTGGGAACTGTGTGAATTGTGAACTTGTTATTAGTAGGTGTAAACCTGCAAAGACTAAAACAAACACCAACTTTACACAACCCTAACCACAATTGAGGTCTAACAGGGTAGCAGAGTACTGATAAGGGCACCACAGCTGTCTGTATGCACAGCAGGCTGTGACTGAGTGAAGAGCAGTGTGTTGTTGATGCCAGAGGCCGACGTCCTCTGAGAGAACGGCTCCTGTTTGGCTTCAGTGCACCCTGAATAACACTTTAGTGAGCTGAGCGGTTACTGAAATACTGTGCGCTGTCCACAGAAAGCTCTTGTGTTTTGCAGGGAGATGCTAACAGGTCAGATGCAGATGAGGAAAAGCGGTCAGTGAACTTTGAAGAGGAGGAGAAGCTGGGGGAATTACAAGCTACAGGTTACTTCCTTTAACACATAACATGTTATTGCCAGGTAACATGTAAAATGACTTTCATGCACACTTTTTACACTACATAGATTTCTCCTATTCTTAGCCCATTCATTCAGGCATATAGTTAAGTTCATTGCAGACCCCATTAAAGAGGGCAGTGGTCCTCTAGAGCCACATTATAGTCACCGCGAATCCATTTCACATATATGAATCTACTGGGAAAAAATGCCCTATTTATGTGTCCTTCTTCCATTTACCTTTACTACTTTGTCATTCATGGATAATCCCTTTAATTTTATTTACTGGATGGTGATGACTTTCATCGAATAACTCCTTTTACTTCCACCAATAGAGTTGAAGATGTACTCTCTGATGATGTCAGCGAATGGGCATGTGGATCCTCGAGGCACTTTGCCCCCTCCAATCATCATGCGCACTGCTGCCACCCCCATGCCCACTCCGAAGAGCTCGCTCGGCCCCGAGTCAGTGTTTGGTTTGACCGAGTCCAGGCGAGGCAGTGGCATCTCAATCGATCCAAATGCTTTTGATCAAAAATCTCTGGTAAGAAAAAAAAATCAGCTGTCAGATTACTATCAGGTGTCCATTACAGTGACATCACATATAGATTGCTTGAGCGTACAGTAGTTGAAAAAAGAACATAAAACAGGAAGTGAAGTCATCATTTATCATTTTATGACATAGGTTAGCTCAGGTTGTGAAATGTCATGTTGTACGATATTTATTCATTCATAATTCATGATATTTTACTTTCTACAATATTTTTACCTCGACAAAGTATTGTAGAATATATTTTAAACATATTTTAAAACATGATTAATATGTGTACACTTAATACAACATATTCAGGGTGTAAAGACAACATGATATCACTTTCTGCTAGATAGTTGCACCACATTTTTATATTCATTAAATGTAAACCTTTCCTGAAAGTGGTATGCTTTTCAAAACAATATGAAACCAACATAAATACAAAGAAGACATTTTTGCAAATGTGGCACATGTTTTTAAAGTATTTTCTTCATTGTGGACACTCTTGTTTGTCACTGACTCCGACCTTGAATGTAATGTCTCTTTAAAAGTGTCTGTCAAATGCAGAAATGAAAATGCAGAAATGTCATTTTGTATTTTTTAATTGTTCATTGCTATTTATTTAACTGTAGTCAGGGGCATCACTAGACACGGGCAGCAGTTTCTCTCTCCAAAATAGTAAGGGATTACATTAAAAAAATGGATGAGGTGGATATTTACCTTAAATCCACTGTAGAAAACAAAACTTGCAAATGTCTAATATTGTTTGTCAGTGACAAAGCAGCTTTTTTGTGCGTACAGCTTGTAAACAACTCTGTACTTCAGGTGAAGTCAATTTATATGCAAAACATTGTCAAAAGAGTATCAAAATATAGGGACACTATTCGATGTGACCCAGTACTAATGAAAGGCTAGAAATGCCCCTGACTGTAGTACTTAATTGCAGTAACAAGCAATATGTGTAACGTAGTCACTGCAACATCTTACTAGGAAAATATATTTTCCTTTACTATCCCAGACTAGCCCAAGAAGGTCTCCATGCCACCCCCGTGGCTCAGGAAGTAACTGGGGCAGCCGCAGGTCAAGCTGGAACAGCTTAGGACGGGCGCCGAGTTTGAAAAGGAAGGACACGTCTGGAGAGAGGGAGTCTCTGCTGTCTGGGGAGGGCAGGGGCAGCTTTGAGGACGAACACTTGGAGGGTGAGAAGCTGGCCAGTATCAGTGGGGGCTCACTGCAGCATCCCAGCTCTCTAGATATCCCTGAACTGCCCCAAACCCCCAACTTCAACTCACTGGGAAACTACCATGACTGCAATGGAAGAAGCCTGCACCTGCCCACCGACCTGTCCACCAACCTCAGCAAACAAGACTCCATTGCAGAGGAGGACATGGATGATGTAAGTCATGGCTTAATGCTGTTGTTCGTTACAGTCAGGCAATGCTGACTTGTTTTTCAAACATGTCTTCCCAGGGGTTTGTCTTGTGAGGAGACTAATTGTCATGCTGTAATTGTTTCAGCACCTCAGTCTGAAGGCAGTAATTGTTTTTCTTGGTGGGTGAAAAGTGACCTTTATTGGTGTCAGTGTGATGATATCTGCCCACTCAAGAGGCCTCGTCTTGAAATTGACTTTCAAGTGCTATGAAATAAACAGAAACAACAGGGCTACAATACAGGCCTGCATACAAACAACATACACAACCAGTCTGGACATGCACAACTACTCAGTCTTTATTATTATTATTTTTAACATATTTTAGAAAATAGTAAACTTCAAAACATTTTTTTTTTTTGAAAGACAAAAACAAAAAACTTTTGACCTTTGTATTCAACAAGGAATCCCGAAAAATAATATATCATGGTTTTTACACACATTTTTTCAACATTGATAATAAAAAATGTTTCTTGAGCAGCATAGTAATGGCTGCTTTAGAAAGTCAGCTATACATCACAGGAAAAAATACATTTTAAAATATATTAAAATAGAAAAGTAATATAGAAAATAGATTTTTTATTTTAAATTGTAATGATATTTCACAATATTACTGTTTTTACTGTTTGATTTACGATCAAATAAATACATCCTTGGTGAGAGCATTTTAAAAACATAAAAATTCTTAACAACTCCGAACTTATGAACAATAAGTCGCTACATGAAGCATCTGCTAAATGAATAAATATTTAAAAAATGTAAAAATACATTGTTGTCTTTTGTGTTCGTAAGCTGTTCCTGAAATTATTTTATTTCTTGCAAAGGAAATTTGAGATATGCATCATGGAGTCACTACTGAGCTGTTAAAAAACAACAACTTTCAGTTGTTTGAAAGGTGCATGCATGGTGTTAACTGAAACTGCATAATTTAGATAATTGAGTACATAAAAATGTCCATAAAAACTGCATAAAAGTGTCAGTGCTTCATATGAACAAGTGGAAGTTAGTTGGAAATGTTTTTATAATGATTTCCCACAATTGTATTACCATCCACATAATTACAGCTCTGCTTCATGGTGTAATTTCTTCAAGTTAATCCATCTTTCTAACCAAGTACCTGGCAAATCAATTAGACGTTTAGACTAAAAGGATTTTAATTGTGCAAAATGTATATTGCAGAAAACACATTTGCAAAATAGGTCTACAAAATGGTAATTCATCAAATTGAAACATGCATCCATTCAAATCCTTCTTTATTGATATACTGAATCGAAACCATTAGCGTAATGTTTATAAGCAGAGGATCGTATCTACCCTAAACACTTTAAACTCCTGACAATGCTGTAGTTAGTGTTTAATGCTGTAGTAATTATCTGTAGTTCCTCTCTCTTGTGTGTTATAGAGCTTCTGTTTCCGTCTCAAGAGGACGTTTGAAGCATATAAACCTAAGTGGTGTAAAGATCATGAAGACTGGTCCCTTTATCTGTTCTCTCCTCAGAACAGGTAAGTATTTGCTGTCTCCAAACAACTGTTGACCAACTACTGCCTTCCTTTCAAAGTTTCACATTCATTTTTTGTACTGCAATTTTGTTATACAATTCTTTCCTAGGTTTCGGGTGATGTGTCAAAGGTTAATTTCTCACAAGTTGTTTGATCATATAGTCTTGGTATTTATCTTCCTAAACTGCATTACCATTGCTCTGGAAAGACCCACTATTCAGCCATCTGTAAGTTTGCTTAAATGTAATCAAGGCCATTTGCATCTAATATTTGCTGATGTCATGCTTACTGGATGTACGATACAGCATGTCCTTTCGTTTTTTTTTTTTTTTCATTTCAGGAGCGAATGTTCCTCAGTATCTCCAATTATGTTTTCACTGTGATTTTTGTTGCTGAAATGACTGTGAAGGTATGATTTAGGCCTTTTCTCTCTATATAAGGAATATTCTTTCCACAAAACACTCTCACACACATGATATGGCTTGTGTTAAAGGTGGTGGCCCTCGGCTTCTGTGCTGGGAAGCACAGTTATCTGAAGAGCACCTGGAATGTTCTGGATGGGGTGCTGGTCTTTGTCTCTCTCGTTGACATTCTGGTCTCCCTGGCCTCCTCTGGTGGAAACCGAATCCTTGGCATCCTGAGGGTTCTTCGTCTGCTGAGAACTCTGCGGCCGCTGAGGTGAGCCAGCGAAAGGTCACAACGCGCCTGTCTGAGGCTCAAGCAATCAATGAAATCTGCTAAATGGTCATTGCTCCAGTTAAGGAATAAACTGAAGGTTAATTATGTGGTTGCATTATCTCCCAAGTCTACACGTTAAAATCTTACCGATTCAACTAAAGCTTTGCGAAATGAAGTCTGTTATGCTTGAATTATTTTAGACGTAAGACTAAGCAGCGGTTTATCGATCTTAAAGATCACTCAGACAATTGTACCATTACATAAATGCTCCTGGAATCCAAACAGGTTTAAATAGGTTGTGTCTTTGTTTTTTCACATAAATAGAGTGATTAGTCGCGCTCCTGGACTGAAACTGGTGGTGGAAACGCTAATAACGTCCCTGAGGCCCATTGGGAACATTGTGCTTATCTGCTGTGCCTTCTTTATTGTCTTTGGCATTCTTGGAGTTCAGGTAATTGCTTCAGATGCAACATACTTTTCAACAGAAATGTGAGGGATTTTCAGATAACGCAGTAGCGATGTTATGAATTACAGCTCTTCAAAGGGAAGTTTTACCATTGTGAAGGTGGCGATACCAAAAACATCACCTATAAGTTTGATTGTATTCAAGCAAACTACAAATGGATTCGGAGAAAGTACAACTTTGACAACTTGGGACAGGTAAGTGTTATTCACTAGACATTATTCATTGGTTTGGACACATTGAAGCATAATAAAGCGATCGGCTGAGTGAAAAAGTAAGGTCATGTTGCCTTTTCATTTTTATAGGACTTCAGGAAAACGATTTCTGCTGTAATATGGTTGAAATGATTCCCAGATTGTCATTACGAGCCCTGTAACTGCACTGAATGAATGATGGTTTTGCCGGCACGTGTCTCTCTTCTGCAGGCTCTCATGTCGCTGTTCGTGCTTTCCTGTAAGGACGGATGGGTCAATATAATGTATGACGGGTTGGACGCTGTCGGGGTGGACATGCAGGTTTGGATCTGCTTTGCTCATTCTGGCACATGACTTTCCTAATTTGTCATATGATGGATGTGTCCTCTATCTTCCTGTCCTACACGCCTACAGCCTGAGCGCAATCACAACCCCTGGATGCTCCTCT
>NW_015555781.1:3510626-3545888 GCF_001515605.1 Sinocyclocheilus anshuiensis | reverse complement strand
GTGCTGAACATGTTTGTGGGAGTGGTGGTGGAGAACTTCCACAAGTGTCGTCAGGACCAGGAGGAAGAGGAGACACGTCTGCGCGAGGAGAAGAGGCAGAGACTGCTGGAGAAAAAGCGCAGGAGTAAGGAGAATAGCGGGTCTGGTCGGTAGTCTATTTTTCTGAGCACTGCCTGCTTCCAGAGCCTGAGAGAGAAAGCTAGAGAAAGATTTTTTTTTAAAAGACAGAAGCAGTCAAAAGGCTGAGGAAATTCAAAAACCATGCACAATTTGGCTCCAATCTGATGTCAGCCTTGGATTGTGATGGACTGCAGCATGTTCCTGCATGAGATGCCCGCAACACAAAATGCTGCATGACAAGCCAACAGGGGAAGTTTGCACAGTACATATGGGGTCAGCATCATGGCCAAAGCAGCAGAGAATCCTGCTGTGAATACTGTATATAGTGTGGTCAGTTAATAGAAGTTTGAACTAGTACTAATTAGATCTGTTCGTTTAATGTTAGTTAAGTGTTCATTTTCCTACCATCAGAGCAGTTCAAGGTTGAAGTACCAAGCTTGAGCAGAGTCAGTAGAGTCAACGCACCTAACCAAACACTTACTGATAACAGGCAGCAAAAAGCCCATCCTCACATGTAAAAATGGTTTTCAAAGACTTTTAAACTTGAAAAGTTGATTTTAATATGTTATGATCATGGCACGATATGCAGCGCAATGGCCAAAAATGTGTCTGCATGTGTAGACCAAGAGTGCGTTCTCTGTGAACAATCACCAAGTTCACACTACCGTTCGTAAGTTTGGGGTTTTTAATGTTTTTGAAGTCTCAGAAACAAAGTCTCTTATGCTTACCAAGGCTGTATTTACAGTATTTGATAAAAAAATACAGTAACAAAGTACAATTTAAGTCAAATGTAATTTATTTCTGTGATGTAAAGCTGAATTTTCAGCATCATTACTCCAGTCTTCAGTGTCACATGATCTTTCAGAAATCATTCTAATATTCTGATTTGCTGCTTAAGAAATATTTCTTATTGTCAATGTTGAAAACAGCTGTGCTGCTTAATATTTTTGTGGAATGATAAATTATTTTATCCTGATTTCTTGGTGAATACAAAGTTCAAAAGAACAGCATTTATTTGAAATAGTCTTTTGTAACAAATGTTTTCACTGTGACTTGTTCACTTTAATGCATCCTTGGTGAATAAATGTATAAAGTTCTCAGACAGATACAAACTCAATTGCAAACTGGATTGCTGTGGACCACAGGATCTGCAAATCTGCAAATTTAAATTATTACATTAGAATTGTAATCAGTTGAAAACTCTAGTAGTCATACTGTAGGTATGGAAAAGAATCACCCCTCTTTAAAATAATCATATTTTGTTGCTTTGCAGCCTGAAATGAAGACGGACACAGTTTCTGTTTTATCCAGCTGTATTTACTCAGTGCAACTTATAACATTCAAGTGAAACATATAACACCAACATGTCAGAAAAAAATAAAAAACCAGAATCACTGAGTTGGAAAAAGGATCACCCCCTTGTGTCAGTATTTTGTTGAACCACCTTTTGCTTTAATTACAGTCTTTAATCTGTTGGGATATGTCTCTACTAACATTGCACATCTAGACTTTGCAATATTTGCCCACTCTTCTTTGCAGAACTGCTCAAGTTCAGTTAAATTTGATGATGAGCGTTTGTGGACTGCAGTCTTCAAGTCGTTACACAGATTTTCAATGGGCTTTAAGTCTGAGCTCTGATTAGGCCATGCAAGGACATTCACCTTTTTCTCCTTCAACCACTGTGTGCTCAGTTTTGCTGTGTGCTTTGGGTCATTGTAATGTTGGAAGGTAAACCTTCTTCCCATTGACAACTTTCTGGCAGAGGGCAGCAGATTTTCCTCAAGAATTTGAGGGTATTTTGCCCCATTCATTTTTCCATCTATCCTGACAAGTGCTCCAGTCCCTGCTGCAGAGAAACACCCCCATAACAGAATATCACCACCTCCATGCTTTACTGTAGGAGTGGGGTTATTTGGATGGTAAGCTGTATTGGATTTCCACCAGTTGAGGCCAAATAATTCAATTTTAGTCTCATCTGCCTCAGAATCTTCAAGGTTTGTTTTGGCAAAGCTCAGTCGTGACTGCATGTGGCCTTTCTTGTGGAGTGGCCTTTTTCTTGCAACCCTCCCATACAAGCCACATTTGTGGAGAATTTGTGATATTGTTGTCACATGCACACAATGACCGCTCTTTGTCATAAATTCCTGCAGCTGCTTCAGAGTTTCTGTAGGCCTCTTGGTCGCTTCTCTGACCAGTTTCCTCCGGCTCTTTCATCCAGTTTGAAGTGACGTCCTGATCCAGGGAGGGTCTGTGTTGTACCAAATACCTTCCACATCTTATAATAGACTTCATGTGCTTCTAGGCATTGATAAGGCCTTTGAATTTTTTTTTTTTTTTATATCCATCTCCTGACTTGTGCCTGTCCACAACTTTATCCCGGAGATCTTTTGACAGTGCCTTGCCACCCATAGTTGATTGTTTGCTTCAGTTGCACTACTTCAAGGACTGAAATGCTCCAGCAAAACTCTTTTCATGCTGAGCTGATGATTCTGTATTTTTTATTATAATTTTTTTTTCTGACATGTTGGTGTTATATCTTTCACTTGGATTTCAGGCTGCAAAGCAACAAAATGTGATCATTTTAAAGGTGGGTGATTGTTTTCTATATCCACTGTACATCCAAAGAGGTAGTAAGAAATTCAAAGTGTGTGGTGTCCTCACGATGCTGGAAAACAATGACGTGAGAAGAGGCAGTTGCTCCGTGACAGTTTTTAAGATGAGTTGGGGGGATGTGTGGATGATATTCATTTAGAGTGCTGAACTCAAACATGTAATTTTACATCAAGGAAAGTTACATCATATTATCCAGTTGAGAGACTGAATATTAGTTGCCTGTGGTCTGGCTGTCTGTCTAAATCAGTTCGGTACACTGCACTATTAGGGTTGTCTGGTTGTGAGCATTAAGGAATCTAAGAATTCCAGCCATGATTTTATGTGACTAAACGAATAAATGTGAAGACGTGTGTTCTTTGTTTAAGCACCACGCCTGCCAGGGCAAAGCTTCCTAATAAATGAACTTTAGCATAAAAGCTGACAGTTTTATCTACGTTTGTCACACTTGGCTCCTCCAGCCTTTACAGCAGTCAAGGGATTAATCGTGTATGTGACTGTGACTTATAGTACTCATAGTTGAGTCCATAGCAGTTGAGTTTTATTTCCCTAGATCTATTCAAAGAGCCCCTCAATTCATTCATCTGGGATAGATCGAAGGACGTCTCACAAAACTGTCCTCAACACAGAGTGCATTTAGCAGGACAGGGAAGAAAAGGAGGCAAATATTCGTATAAACGGATGTTTTTTCAACTGTGGCCATGTGGATTTAAGAAAATAGTTTCGTAGAACATATTTATCGTATATCACAGGAGAATTGTTATGAAAATTCACATGACATCTCAAATTGTGTATTGTGTTCAGAAGTATTCTATGATGTAAAAGACACCTTTAATATGGTTGAAATAAAATGGATTTATTCAGGATCATTTAATGGCTTGCATTTTATTCATCCTAAATACAATTAATATTTTTTAATTTTTTGCACAATTAGTCAAAATTATGATGGAAATTATTATGTTTACAACAGAGATTTACCTTAATTTTTCTTCAAACATGACTCAATTAACAAAAATGTTTGGTGTTGTGAAAATGAAACCATAACTGAGGGACATCACTTTACACAAAAATAAATTAATAAATAAATTTCACGCAAAAAATATCACAAATGTTCATTTCACATTTGTTTAGATTATCATAGTTGGGACATAAAGAACATAAACCCCTTTGGACACAAAGGTATCTGAAGTTGAAGAAACATTTCTATATACAGTATATCCAAATCACCGATCTGTGGATCTGTTCATTATTCAGACCCACATGGAATCTGCACAGATAGCTCAGCGGATTTCCTCAAAATTCAAATGATCAAAGTTCTAAACATGCTCTACCCTTGAGCTCATTTATATGAAATATTTGGACTAATTTGCTAATAAAGCTTTCAACTGTCACTTAGAGTACAGATTAACTCTTTTTAGATCCTGCAGAATTCGGATCAGAAAATGTTGAAAACGTCAACAGATTCCATCTGGGCCTGCCATTATCCCATCATATTGAAAGATAGACTGTTTCTGTGTGCAACTTTATAAGACTTTTAAGCTGGCCATGAGTGCGGTATCTGCTAGGGAGAGATGTTCCATTTCATGGTTATGCTGTACCTGCATGCTCAGATATTCAGTAGCTCAAAGGCTTCTCTCTTGGCATATGGTATTTACCTGTAAACCTGCTTTTATGGCAGACTCAGAAAGATGGATTCAAACTCAAATAAATTTTATGGTTGCTGTCATGTCCAACATATCACACACACAGTACAACTAATCGATAAACAGTCACCTCTAATCTCTCCTTGAGAAACACCTGTCCCTGTAACTTGTGCTACTCACAGAAGTCCTTTCAGAGGTTCTCGCACATACTGCCATGTTTACAACGGCATGTTCACCAAAGCAGCATGCTTGAAACCCATGAAGGCACAAGTGCTGCATGAGAGGACTTTGAGTGAATAGTGTTGCAATAATATCACAATGGTGGTGAGATAAAGTACTGGTCCTCTCTGCAGCAGTCGTCCCCTTACACCCAGTGCCTTTTTCCTCTGCATCAGTGGTTTGGCTTATCTGTGTTTACCCTGCACTGACTCTTCTGTGCTGTCTGTCTGTATGACTCTATCAACAGAGGCCCAGCAGAGACCGTACTATGCAGATTACTCTCCAGCCCGGCTCTACATCCACACACTGTGTGCCAACCACTACCTGGACCTCTTTATCACCTGCATCATCTGCATCAATGTGGTCACCATGTCTATTGAGCATTTCAATCAGCCTCACGTGAGTCTATGAACACTTTGAATCTTGATTTGCTGCATTGAAACCTACAGTAACACATTTTTTTGTGAAACATTCTGCTTGAAAATCGTTTATGCTCTTTCTTTAAAAATAAATGACACCTGGGGCCGGATTCACAAAACATTCTTAAGAATAACACTCTTCAGAATAAAGTTAAAAACACATAGAACAAAGGAACCAATAGCAAGATCACATGAGGGCAAGGGAAACACGTGTAATGACGGGAACCATGACTATGGAAAAAAACAAAATAAAAGACATGAAAACATGAACATTTAACCAACATCCAAAACCAACGTTACATTACTTAAGAACTTTTTCTTAAGATTTTCATGAATCTGGCCCCTAGTTTGATATTTTTATATAATGCAAAGACATTTATGCATTATTTAATGTGGTTTTATTGTCAAAATACTACTTTACTATAAATTGTACAGCATTGAAACTGCTGAAATCATTGTTTCTATCTCACACAGTACCTTGTAGAGTCACTGAAATACTGCAACTATGTCTTTACCATCATCTTCATAATTGAGGCTTTGCTCAAGCTTGTGGCATTTGGTTTTCGGAGATTCTTCAAAGACAGGTATTGTGACCTACTATATGGCTCTGTCTAATGTAAATGTAAATACATTAACAATATATGTATGCAAAACTATACTGCGCTGAAGAAGTTTCTGGAAATAAAATCCATTTTATATTGATATTATGAGATTATATATTCTCTTGCAAAACAATTATGGTTTCAAGCAGTATTCACAAGTGTTTATTTAGTGTGCACTTTAGATGGTATTACGGTATTACACTTGCTATATACATTACATTCACATTACCAATTTATTTTTAACTTAGCCTTCTTATTCTAATTATAATCCTGATACTGAAGTCTCTCTTGGAAGGTCTATGGGGAGTCTTGTCGGTCCCCAACCCCTCAGTGACCTTGTCCCTTATCTCACACTCTCTTTGTGTATTGGATATACTTGTGTTCTTAGATATCTGTAGTCATGCGGTAATTTGCAAGCGCTTAACCCGATAAAGTTAATTAAAGACCCCATCAGCTTTGTGTACAGCAAAATATATTTTTTATCTTCATTCAGAGATGGTGTGCACTGATTATTTATTATTCAAGCCAACAAAGACATGAGATCAATGTGTGACTGTTACTTAGATCAGACAGAAAAAAATAATTTGCACTAAAGAAGAATCAAAAATATGTACACTTAAGGGATAAAAGAGGGTGTGAGTGATTAAAAGGAGGATTATGTAAATCTAACGTACTCTTATGCTTAACTTCTTTTGTTCTTTTGGCAATATTATATATATCGCTAAAATTAACATAAGACCATGTTTTAATCAGACACGTGATAAAAGGTATCTTTTCCATGTTAATCAGAGTTTTGTCCTAACCGGCCGTGAAAGCGATATGCGACGAGCGACAGCAGATTCTAGTTTAGAAATGGTTTCTATTTTTATTTGCGACATCATGGCTGGAACAACATACACATATGACAATGATAATCTGAGGTACTGATTATGTGCTTTATTTAATGTTAAAAAGGGTCTAATGTGAGTTTGGATACCATTTTTTGTGACCTTTATTACCATACTGAAAGCGACAATGGATAATAATAATCTTGAAAATAAATTAAAGGAAACATAAACGTTAAAACTCAATGTGAACCAACAACTGTATTCCCTAACAAAGACTGTATCAGTCACTCAGTGCAGTGCGCTTGCAGAGAGAACCCATCCATATGCTCTTCTGATTGGCAGTGATTGATTGAATGATTTTGTTGCATCACATAGCCAGGTTGCATCTGGTCTGGACAGACAAATTGCTTGTCGCTTAAATCTTACTGCATTGCGTTTGGACGTAATCAAGCATTTGAATCCTTAAATTAATTATGTATATTATTGCAGGGCAACTTCACTAACCTCTCTAACACATTGTAAAACACTTGTAATTAAGCGTGACAGTGTGATTAAGTCATGTTTTAATATGTGGTGTCTAGTTTCTGATGTCATGTCATGCGTAGGGAACGGGATGAATCATTGGTTTCAGTTCAATGAATTCAGCTAAATTAAAAGGAGTCATGATCCTTGTTGTTTATCATTAATCCCACATTAGCACATGTACAGGTGCAATCAACAGTATGTTGTTCTGTTTGCAATATGCTCATAAATCTGTGTACGGTTTATTTGCTCAGCTTGCCTAATGTTCAAAAACCGATTAGCTAAACGACGCTCGTTGCTGGATGCTGTATTTTAACTGTATAATGTTGTAATGTGCTGGCAGATGGAACCAGCTGGATCTAGCCATAGTCCTGCTCTCTATCATGGGCATCACCCTGGAGGAGATCAAGATGAATGCAGCGCTGCCAATCAACCCCACCATCATCCGCATTATGAGGGTGCTGAGAATAGCCAGAGGTACTTTAGTTTTTTAGCTGGTTAACAAAAAGTTATTTGCATGTTCTATTATAAATAGCCTGGGATTTGATTTGTGCCTCTTCGTGCTTTTGCCCACAGTACTGAAGCTTTTGAAGATGGCTACAGGCATGAGAGCCCTGCTAGACACAGTTATGCAAGCTTTACCACAGGTAACTAATGTTGTGTTTAATGTTGTGTTGTAACTAATGTTACATTCATTCATTTTATGTATTTATTTTATAATAAATGTATATTTTTATTTTTATAAAAATATTTAGGTCACACTTTATTTTAAGGTCCAATTCTCGCTATTAACTAACTATTAACTATGACTTTTGCCTCATTAAACTCCTAATTACTGCTTATTAATAGTACTGTAGTTGTTAAGTATTGGGTAGGATTAAGGATGTAGAATATGGTTTTGCAGAATATGTGCTTTATAAGTACTAATAAACAGCTATAATATGCTAGTAATATGCATGCAAATAAGCAACTAGTTAATAGTGAGAATGTAGTCCCTAAACTAAAGTGTTACAGAGAATAATATTGTAACAGCTAAAGTAACTCTAATATATACTGTACAGTATATTAGAGACAAAACATTTCTACAGTGTATTCAGTATGCTGTGTATGTTATTTTGCTTTAAAGAGATATAGATGTACTGCACATTTGTTTTTGTCTTTGTGTGGATATGTAAGACATGGGGGAGGACAGAGAAAACGTTGGAGATAAAGTATCTACAACACAATGCTTCTCCCCGTGATTGATTGTTTAATAACATACTGTGATAATGCACTTCCTCTCTTTAGGTGGGAAATCTGGGCTTGTTGTTTATGCTCCTCTTCTTCATTTATGCGGCACTTGGCGTGGAGCTTTTTGGGAAACTAGGTCAGTGCTGCAATCCTGCTCACTGTTCATACTGAGCGCTCCATTTAACAGTTCTAGCGGCTTTGCTCTACCTTAGCTGCCACTCTCATTTTTGGGCCAGAAATGCTTAAATTTGGTCCCCAAACGCTTCTTGGAGCTTGCTCTTGCAATGGCAGCATTTTTGTAGGGTAGCCTCTAGGCTCAAACAGACATTTCTATGCTACTTATATCCCTGTGAGAGGCCTCTGGAACACAAATGACAGGATTATGCTTTCTCTTAAAGGGCAAGCACTCTAATTACTTTAATTAGCCTTCAACTTTAAAATCAATGCTAATTATTGTGTCAGACGTGTCTGGGGGTAACAGCTAATTTGCTCCTTTAAAGATAATACAGGGAACTCTGTCAGGTTATCTCCACTTTTAGCAACACATTCAGTGATAGTTTAGCTATGCTTTTTGTATATAAGAAGTATTTGACTGTTGTCAAACTATTATTTACCTATATTTTCATCTAGAATGCACTGACAACAACCCTTGCGAAGGATTAAGCAGACATGCTACGTTTGAGAACTTTGGAATGGCCTTTTTAACGTTATTCAGAATATCGACGGGGGACAACTGGAATGGCATAATGAAGGTACTACAGTGCAGACTTTTCATTGTTCTTTTTCTAATTGCATTTAGTGTTTTATAGGTGCAGTTTTAGTCATTAATGCATTGCATATGTGCAGGACACTCTGCGAGAGTGCCTTCCAGAAGACAAGCACTGCCTCACTTATCTGCCCATGGTCTCCCCCATCTACTTCGTCACCTTTGTGCTAATGGCTCAGTTTGTGCTGGTTAACGTGGTGGTGGCTGTACTGATGAAACACCTGGAGGAGAGCAATAAGGAGGCTAAAGAAGATGCTGAAATGGACGCTGAGATTGAGATGGAGATGGAAATGGCTCGGCGTCTCAGCAACGTTTCAGCAGGGAGCTCTTCAGGGCCAGAAGGAAGGGCAACTTATGTAGGAGCACGCCCAGATTCACCTGGACAGGTATATCTGCCCAAATGACTCAGAAGTCAATAATAAACAGTGTCGAAAAGAAAGAATGTTTTTAGTTAAGCCATGCATTTATGGTAATAGAATAATGAAGGGTTTTCAAACTGGGATCTGGGGAACTCCAGGGGGCTGCAACAGAGTGCTAGGGTATGCTGTAACACTTAAAGGGGTCATATGATGCTGCTAAAAAGAACATTATTTGGTGTATTTGGTGTAATGAAATGTGTTTATGCGGTTTAAAGTTCAAAAAACACATTATTTTCCACATACTGTACATTATTGTTTCTCCTCTATGCCCCGCCTTTCTGAAAGGCGTCGATTTTTACAAAGCTCATCGTTCTAAAAAAGCGCGGTGTGCTGTGATTGGCCAGCGCTTCGTCCACGGTGAAAGCCGATCCGGCGATCCACAGCGCAAAGTTGTTGTATTTCCTCAGCAACCAGCACGGATCAGCTCCAGGCATGACGAAGCAGATATCGTCCTCTTTTGGAAGGCCAAACAAAGTAGTTTCACTTTCACAATGAAACACAGCGCCTTCACGACATGGCGGCAGCGGCAATAACAGTACTACAGCGAGAATAAAAGTTACATCTTCTTTCTTTGCGTGAACATTTGGGCGGCGTTATGCAAATCTTCCCACATAGTGATGTAGATATGTGGGGGCGTGTTAGAACGAGCCGTTTTAGGTAGGTGTGGCTGACTCTTAACTTTTATAAAGAATATCTCTTTGGATTTGAGACTTTAGTCTTTGCAACTTTACAGATCTTCTTTATGCACCAAGAGATTGTAATACTCCAAAGAGAAAGGAAAAATTGAAATAGCATCATATGACCCCTTTAATATTTTTTCTTTATACATGAAAATATATAGCTGCCTTTTATTATAGTTCTTTTATTAGGGGATCATCATATTTGTGGGTCCTTGACAACAGAAGGTGGTGTAATGAACTGGTCATAGTGTACGAAACATTATACCAGGGCTGTCCAAACTCGTGTCCTGAAGAGTTTAGCTCCAACCCCAATCAAACACACCTGAACCAGCTAATCAAGCTCTTACTAGGCATACTAGAAACTTGAAGGCAGGTGTGTTGAGGCAAGTTGGAGCTAAACTCTGCAGGACACCGGCCCTCCAGGACCAAGTTTGGGCACCCCTGCATTATACCATTTGTTCTAAGTTTAGTTTTGCACTTATTGAGCACCATTAACTCTATAAGGAGCAACCTGAGTTAGCTGCAGGCAACAGAATTGCATTTGTGTTTTATTGGGTGCTGAGTTGTCACAATACAAAAAAAATATGCTGAGGGGATGTGGACAGTGAGAAGTGAGGCTCTGCGGGGAGGCCAGGAACATTTGTTACCCCTCATGGGTTGCTCAGGCAAGGAGTGTATTTGCTTTGTCAGCTGCAGTGAGCTGGTGAATAAACCTGACAAGCTTGGCTCTAGGTGTTTATAGGTTTGTGAGTTGATGTGTGAGGGCAAAAGCACAAAAGCAGAAGAATATATTTCTCTTCCGCAGGATGAGGGGATGCAAAGAACACAGGAGAATTTGCTCTCTCCACGGAAAATGTCAGTGTCAAGGATGCACTCTTTGCCCAATGACAGCTACATGTTTCACCCTGTGAGGCCAGCCAGTGCTCCTTATCCACTAGAAGAAGTGGAAACCAGTCAAGGGTACCTTGAATTAGGTATAAAGAATCAGAGTACATGACTTTCTGTATTAATAAGTACTGATCTCAAAAGGGGGAAAAACTTATGAAAAGTCTTCATTAACCTTTCCTGTAGGCTCTATCACCTCAGTCCATTCCCAGCCATGCGTAAGCCATTCCCTGCTCCAGGTCCCCGATGTTCCTCCCCATTCCCAGTTCAACTACCTCCCCAAGATTCCCCCTCCCATGCCCTCTCCAACCCACAGCATAGGCAGGACTTTACACAGACAGGTATACTCTCGCTCGTCCCATCCGTATTAAGTGCTTCACTGTTGTTCAGTGCTTGCAGGTTACATGTTCACGTTGTCCTATGTTTATTCTTTCAGGAGGCAATTAAAAATGACTCCATCGACGTGCAAAGTTTTGACTCCAAAGACAATCCCAACAGACAGGCAGGGATAACAACAGGCAGCTTCAAGCTGCATGTTCCTCGAATGCCCCCACGTGGACATGCCCCCAGCTTCTACACCTTCCAGCAGCCCCATAGCCAGCACAATATCCTTTCTCGACCTCCCAGCCTGGCCAGCAGCAGCAGAAGCACCAGCCCCAGTGGCTCCATGTTTGATTCCGCTGATCCGATCGACGAGGAGGTCCGCCACATCAACAGTACAGCACGGCTGTGGGTAGGAATTCAGGCAGAAGCCCGGAGTCACTCCCTGTCTCCTTATACCACCTCAGGGATGCTGCTTCCCGTCCCTGTGAAGAACTGCAGCAGTGCTGCCAACTTAAGTGTCAAAGACCCAAAGAAGTGCTTCAGCGTGGACACGGAAGGTTTTCTGGAAAAACCCTATGGTACCGATGACCATCGTAGGCACTCAATTGAGATTTGCTCTTCAGTAGATGACGGGCTGTTTGGTCAAGAACTCAGTGAGAAGAGGCACATTCCGATGCGTGGACAGTCATTGCACATTCCCCGTAAGAAAAAGATGAGCCCTCCCTGTATCTCCATCGAGCCCCCATTTGAAACGGAAGTTCCCGCTTCTCTTGCATCCATGAAAAAGCTGTCGGAGAGCAGCATGTTACTACGGAGGAGGACGCCATCCTATGACCTGGCCCTACAGCGGGACTCTCTGGATTTGATTGAGAAACAGCTGTCTACCCAGCCGCTCATCAAAGTAGAGCGGCACCCCTCTCACTGTGCCGAGTATCTGTCCCTGCCGCACCCCACCCCAATGGGCAATCTGGCAGGCATTTTGTGTGAAAGCACACAGCCGTGCCCCTTTGATAACCGATTTGAAGAATCCACTGACTTCAGCTCTGTAAACAGGACAGCCCAATGAGGGACATCGGCTTTAATCAAATTTTACCATCCACACTCAAGGGTGCGGCAACTAGTTGAATAGGGGACGTCGACCTCTTTCTGTAGCCAAAGTTTTCTTTCTTTCTTTTTCAAATATAATATCATCGTGAATGCCAGCTAGGAATGGCAGCCGATCCTAGCAGGGAACAGCGTTTGATCTGACTGTGATCGGGCAAGGTGTTGAACATGGGATATGCAATTTCAGGTTTCCAAATGGAACTCTGGTTCTCATTTTAATCCCAGTGCTCAATCACATTGATTTGAGTTCAGGATGTGTAGTGTTATGTATCATCTGTATCATATTTGTCAGTCTTTCCTCCCTTTGTCATGAGCATTGGTAATGTTTTCTGTAGAGACAGAGTATACAGATTAAAAGAACTAATAAGAACTGTACATGTTATGTATTTTATTGACTCATAATGTGTAAATAGAGAACATATTGTATTAGTGGAGAAACAAGCTCTATTCATATGCACATATTTTTTATAGAGATCTATGTTTTTGCACATATCAATTTGAATTGTCTTCTGTTGTCTTCTTGTGAATGTACATTTTTTAATCAAATAGCTGTGGGATCAATGCTAGTCTGTTTAGGCCTACTGATATTGAGATGATTTTTATTTTTCTATTGGGAGGACGGGGTGTGTCGTATTATATAGATCCAATGAGAACCAAACTACAAATGATCTGTAGCCTGAGTGCAATACACTATAAATGTTTCTGTAAGTTTACCCAGTTAGGTTACTCACTTTTTAAACAAGCATAGCCAGTAACGTGTATCTCACATACACAACCCTTTACCATACTCAGGTTCATCTCAAAATGTATATTACAATTTCTGCTACACTCTACATTATAACCTAATTTAACCACAACAGAACCTATTTTAACATTTTGTGGCCCTTGGCTGTGGCACAAGTTGCATGTGAAGGACAGAGTAATTCAAATGTAAATGTGACCTTGTTCTGTTTCTCCTGATGTTCAAACTTTACAACTGTCAAAGCAGAAGACTAAAGGCTGGAATACACTACATGACTTTTAAAATCTGAACAGATTTTTAAAACACTAGGTATCATACACTTACCGACTTTGTAAATAGTGAAAAAGGAAAACTGGCCATCATACACTACATGACTGAGGATCACACACTACCAGACTTTCAAGTTGTTCCGATCATAGATATGTATGTATAAATGCCCCATTCGACGGCTCCAGGCACGTAGATGCGGCCGCCATCTTGGAATGGCCAACTTGACGTCATTCACCATACTCTAGGTTCTCACAGAGCCGTTGAGCCGTTCTGTGCAGGATTGTGGCATCTTTCGAATATTCAGTGATACACTATGCGATTTTCTATGGAATCTGTCAACTCAAATCTGCAGACTGGCTCTGACTTTCGGCAACTAGCGTCAACTTCTAGTGTATTCCAGGCTTAAAGGCGTTTATATCAGTACACGTCTGATCTATTTTTTTTTAATCTTTTCTGCTTTGAAATGGCACCTCTGGACATTAAATCGTCCTCCTCCCATTTTCACCTCAAAATTATGGGGAAGCTGTGCCTCCCCCGACGAGCCGCCACTGCTGGTTTGTGCCCTTGTGAAACAATGAGACAACTGTTTAATGAAAGGAACACAAAGTTATGTTTTGATTTTTTTTTTAGAAGTGATCAATGTGATTTATGTATAGTTAAACTAAGCCATGGTGTTTTTGGCACATCACAGGTAAACGACACCTGCGAATCCTGCTCTTTAAATTACATGACTCACACAACTACATATCCAGTGTCATCAATGTATCACCTGAGATTTAAAATAGCTGATGCAGCTTTTGCGCTGTGCTAATTTACTTTTTTGTCCATTTATGATTCTCCTCAAAAGATGGAGAGGGAAAATCAGTTGCATGTTATTGAGAGATTTAGAAATACAAACATCTGGATGTTTTACAAGTTTTTGATATTTCAATTTTCAGATATTTTGTAGACATATCTAATTGCACTGAGATGTAATTACAAGGTATTCCTCTTTGTAGAAATGAGTAAACTCACTTATTGTTGTCTAATGCAATATTTTATGATAGTCTATGTTGAGATGAGTGCAAGAGGTTTAGTTGTAAGCAAAAATCATGGATGATTACAACCGATAAAAGTATGTACTCTGACAACATAATCAGACATCAATTTAATATTGGACTTTGAGACAAATGTGTGCAGTGTTTCATGTATCTTATGGTACTAGAACCATGTCTTTTGCAAGAGAATTGTTGAGAGGTGTTTTTTAAATTGCTATTGAATAAATGATAGAGCTGTATGGATGGAGTAGTATATAACTGCTTAAAGTGTTTAATCACTTTGGGCACATGGATATTCTTAGCGGTTTTTTTTTTTTCTAGTATATGAGCTTTTGCCATTAAGCAGCCTAATGTCCTTAACCCTTCAATAAATAATCAAAGCATTTTCCTCAAGCTTTCATGATGATAGTCATTCCTCTGTCCTTTTCTCTTGTTATTGCAACTAGAACTTATTTATTAATGCAAACTTATTTATTAATGCTGTTTTTTTTTTTTTTTTGGTTTTGATATGACTTGACTGATAAAGAAGTGGTGTTTGGAAAGCTATATACAATCCTATTTTTACATTGTATTACCTTTTATTGTAATGACCACAGTTAATCTGAGGGATATTCTCTGTCATCTACAGATAAACATTTTCCAGCAAAAGGAAGATGTGTAATTTGTTTTTTAAGTTTATATAGACAGTTCAATATTATTTTAATATATTAAACAGTCCCTAAAAAAGTTTTTTTTTCAATCAGATGCAATTTGTCTTTTGTTTATAACGAGGGGCAAACAAACAGAGATAGTGAGAGTATAAGGTCAGAAGCAGAGCCAGTTCATACCCAGCAGCTTTAAAATAGTGTAGCTTAAACTTTATCTCCATACCGAAATCTCAGATGGCCAGACAGTGATTCATCTTTTATGAATGGTTAAAATACTGATGTCCAGGAGTCCGTGAACCTAGGGACTATAGCATATAAAGCTTAGCGTAAATGTGTGATATGAATAAATAGTGCTCATAAACAGCTTGTGAGATAATATTCTCAACTGAAACAAGTAGAGACTTGGACTCAAAAGCAGAATTCCATACATCATGACTTAACAAGTGGATATGATCACAGTAACAAAGGAATTGTTGACTCCCACATTTCATATGTATGCAGACATGCAATGTTAGGATCCCAGATGTAGACCCAGGTAAATGTAGTAACTACACCATCTGGCAAAACCTTTCTTTCTTTCTTTAATTTAATTTTATTTTATTTTATTGCAATTTATTCAAAAGTGGCTGAGTATTCTTATGGAAGTAAATGTAAAATGGAAGTAAGCAACATTTTGCAGACTGCAAATATTTCATATTAAAGTAGAGTGCACAGTCACTAATGAAGGGTTTAGTCATTATTATTATTATTATGGTATTTACGTCTCAGGATGCTGATTCATTAAACTTGGTGGCAGAACTGAGCGCCCATGATTAAAGATGGCAGATTCTGAATTATGTACTTCTGGGGAATCCTGCGCCAGCCGAGCAACTGCCATTAAAATTAATGAGAACGCGAACGGTATAATGGAAAGCTGTCCAGATATTATGGACTGCTTTGTGATTCACTCACTCGATTCAAATCAGTATGTTTTGAAGAATTTATTTACTGTTACTCTCCAGTCGTCGAAGGTAAGTAAAGTACATGTATTAAGTCAAGCATAACAACGGAGGAAAACAAAATGACACTTTTAAGAATTTTTTACACTGCTATTCTCCAGTCGTCGAAGGTAAAGTAAGATGAGGCACACTATTAAAGCTGTCAAGCATCACAACGGACAAAGAGTACCAAGTCTCATAAACCTCGTCCAAAAAGCTTTCTAAAACCACACTAAAGTGTTGTGAGGTGACTGAAATGCGTTGCTCATCTTACTAGAGTATTTTAAAATTACGACAAAATAATATGAGATAACCAAGATTTATTAGAAACACTGGAATTTTTTGCGACAAATATTAATATTGTTTTTGGTGCGTTATTCACTACTTACCTGATATTCAATGCTCAGTTATAAGATGCAGCTAGTTTTAAAATGATGATGCCCAAAGATGATTCCGAAAGCTGTGTGGCTGTAATAATTATTTTTGGTTGTTGGTTTCTGACTAGTCAAACGCAGTAGCAGTATATAGCGGAGTGTTGGCGTATGTCGCCACCTACTGGACAATGGTGAATTTACACACGTTGGAATAAACGGAACTTTCAATTTGCATTGAAAATGTTCCACACGGAACTAATAGAGTGGCTACACTGACGGTCAGAACGTAAAACCAAAACGCCTTTTCTTGAGTAGTTGTTTTGAATACAGGACAATTAAAAGGACAAATGTAAAATTATTACATTAATTAAGTGTTACGAGTGTCTGTCATATATCCCACTGCTACAAATATAGCCAAGAATGGTAACGTCTTACTGTAGTATTAGTTACACATTTAGTATGATTTCGAATTAGCGTTGGTATGTTTGGCGGAATAAAACATCGATAGACAGAAACATCACGGTAATATTTCAACAACAGTTAGCGCTAAAACTGCAATCTGAAGCAGAAGACAGCAATGTGGGGAGAAATCGAGCCGTGTGTCAAACCCCAGGAGGATGAAAACATGAGCAGCTGTGGGACAAGCCAGAGATGGACAGACTCTGCAGATGTACAGGTGAGATGTGTTCAGCTCATCACCATCTACAGAAGAGTGGTTTATGAATGTCATGCCTCATGAAAGTAAAGTTATGAAATGGAAATTCACCCAAACTAGTTTCAAAATGTTTGTTATTGATCTTATTGTGAATGATTCGTCCATGTAAGTGTATTTTTTAGTCAAATGTAATATTTAGTCCAAATGTCAGTGAAATGACAGACGTCTCTCTGGTGATCAAGACTTCTCCAGTCATTTAGTTTGCTTAAACTCCACCTCTTCCTTAAAATCAATCTTTCATCACACAAAAAAAAAATAGAAAGACAGAGAAAAGTGACAGTAAAGACAAAATGCTAGCTTTTCCCTGTAGATGAGATGCGCATTAAATATCGCATGCGATTTATCGTGCAGCCCTAATGTAGATAATATCTAGTCATTTTGTACAATTACCAAATGATACTAACCGCTTGTATCTCTGTTGACACTGCTCTCTAAAGCAGAAGACAGCATTGTGGGGAGAAATCGAGCCATGCACTAAACCTAACACATCTGACAACTGCAATGAACCTGCTGCTCAAGACAGATGTCCTCCTAAGACGGATCTCAAGGAAGCCCTAAACACAACAAGCAGCTCTCCAAATCAAAAGGTGAGGTGTCACCGTTGTTCAGCTCATATGTGCAGTATAATTCGATACATGATTCTAACCATGTGGCTCTTGCTTGTTTTCCTCAGGATGAGCCATCCAGCTGTCTCAGCTCAATGATAGAGGCTATAGCAGCCAGTGGGAGTCCAGTGAAAAGTCAGCAGCTGGGAGAGCCAGACTTAACTTTGGAGGAGAAGAAGAAGGTTTTAATGGATCAGTACGAATCAAAGCCCTTGGTATTTCTAGAGCGCTATCAGGCCCATCTGAAGCCAGAGCACACAGAGGCTTTCTCACACCTGAGCAGTGACTGCAGAGTGCAGTATTACTGCAAGGAGATTCAGAGACGGGAATCCAGCACAGCCGACCGGAAAAGGGTCCGTAACCATCGTTATGCAGCTCTCCGTGCTCTTCAGAAGGGTAAGCACAGGTTTTTTTTTTTTTTCAGACACCAGCTGGAATTTTAATCTGGTGTTTTTCAAATCAGGTTGTTACCTGAGTTTCTAAAAAAAAAAAAAATCTTGAAATTCAAGGCTTTTATGTAAAATTGATCTTAGTTATTTACAGACTTCCATGTACCAGCATAATTCATACTGTTGTTCATTAGATTGGCACAAGTTGCTGAAAATTGAATAAGTAGGCCTACTTTCTGAATGTTAGAACATGGTTGCATCTCATTTCGGAGATTGCATCTTTCGGAGATCGCATTTTGTCGGCTGCATACATCATTGAGGTGGTCTCATTAAGAAAAGTATCCGTTAGATTGCAAAGTAAGAAAGAAATTACAGTATTTTACACCTCACAAGGAATAAGAGTCAATTTTATTACTATTATTTTTCTTAAATTACTATTATTTTTCTTAAATGATACCACCTCAATGATGTATGCAACTGACAAATGTGACCTCCGGAGGATGCAGCCTCCAAGATGAGACACAGCTTGTTTGAAGTCTGTTCCAGAAAGTTACACAATTATATTTCCTGTTGAAATACCTCATTTTGTCCAAATTCTAACGCAGCATCAACGGCAGTCCCAAAATGCATTTCAACATGCATTCAAATGTTGATTAATTTATTAAAGTCATATATTTCATTCAGTAAAAAAAAAAGAATTGGTAAAAATAATGTAATATAAAATATATATACTACTGTTCAAAAGTTAGGAGTCTGTAAGTCTCATATGCTCACCAAGGCTGCATTTATTTGACCAAAAATATTACAAAAACAGTAATAGTGTGAAATATTATTTTAAAATAACTGTTTTGTATTTGAATATATTTTAAAATGTATTTTATTCCTGTGATGCAAAGCTGAATTTTCAGCAGCATTTACTCCAGTCTTCTGTCACATGATCCTTCAGAAATCATTCTAACATGCTGATTTGCTGCTAAGGAAGCATTTATTATGATTATCAGTAGAAAGTTCTAAAGAACAGCAATTTTCTGAAATAGAAATCTAACATTATCTCACTTTTGATTTAATGTATCCTTGTTACTTAAAATTATTAATAAAACCAAAAATGCAAGGCCAGAAAATCCATAAAATAACTCCTCTGCCACTTGCAAGAATAGCACTCTGATACTTTTGTCTTACTCAGCAACTTTATCTCTCGGCAGAGGGCCAGTATTTCAGCGAGGAGCAGATGCGTGTGCGAGATCCACTGCTGTACGAGCAGTACATCGGACAGTACCTCAGCGAAGAGGAGATCCTGCAGCGCTCAGAGGAGGCCATGAGGAGTGGCCCGGGGGGACTCGCTGACCTGCTTATCAACTCCTACCAAGAGAAACTGATCCAGAACCGCCTGGAGGAGGAGCAGGAGAGAGAGCAGTGTGCAGCGGAGGAGTCTGAGGAGGAAGGTCTGAGATCTCACTGACTGACTCATGACTGAGATTCCATTTCATTTCTTTAATGGATGAATGTGTTTTAGAATGTGATGAGCCCAGACAGGCAGAGTGGGAGCCGAATGCAGAAGAGAAAGCCATGTTGAGAGAGGAGTTCCTGAGTCAAATGCATCAGCGCTTCCTGGATGGCAAGGATGACTTCAACTACCGGTCGGATCATAGTATTTGCTCACATCGGTCTCAAATTTGGAGTATAAAAAAATAAATATTGCATTACCAGGATGTATTTCTCTTCAAATCAGTTGTTAATAATGCTATTTATTGTGAACTGTAGAGTGTTAATCGCCCATATTTTAGGTCTTACATAACCGTATATTTTAATATTAAAATAATATCTTAATTACAATAACAATAACATTGATATTTTCATTACAGTGAGGTGGATGAGAATCCAGATTATGATAACCTGGATATTGTAAGCCGTGACGCCGAGGAGCGCTACTTTGATGAAGAGGATGAGGAGGAAGAAGAGGATATGATGCAGTAGCCCTTAATGTATATGTTCTCACAACAGAAAAAATAATTTTAATTTGTTGTACATTCTTTGTCATGTTTCTACTGCTTGATATTTGTTTGTGTAGGTTAAATGTGATTATCAGCACCTCGCCGTCTTTAATAAAAGAGTACTATTTTTCAAGATGTTGTTGTGGTCATGTTTAAAGACTTTGAAAAAAAAAAAAAAATCAAGACTCAGTTGCAGGTCAGAACTTAGAAGTCTTAAGCATTTTCACTTTAAAGGGCTTTTGCGGTTAAACATATTTAAAATTCATTCTGTATGTAGGACTCATATTTTCTCATAATGGTTAATAAAACAAATGGGCCGCTGACATGACAGCAGCGTTCCAGACTTCCTTTTAAAGCTTTTTTACATTACGTTCTTCTGAATGTATACGCATGCATTCTTTATTGATCCTAATCATCTATATTAATTGAAATACTATTTGTACCATTAACAATTCATTTTAAATACTGCAACAGTTTACACAAACTTGTGATTAAATTAGAAAAACTTGACAATTTATAGCATCTAAAACATACAAGATTCCCATATACATTAGAACAAAATCTTTGTTCATGTTATTTGTCATCTACCCAAATTCACTTAACGCAAGTGCATGAATTGCTAAATAAGTTGAGATTTAACAGATTTTTTACAGTGTAATTTAAGAGAATTGTTGAATGTTTGTTACATGTGCAAGCATGATACCAAGAAAATTAGCATTTCAAACAAAATGCCCGACACTAAAACCTTTCAGACAGCAACTGACCTTAAGTATAATCTACTTGACTTTATATTTCAACTCATTTTTAAAAATCTGTTCTAGTTAAATCTTGTATAACGAAATTAAAAATTGGTTTACTTTGATGCATTAAAGAAATGAAAAAAAAATATATATGGCCATCTTTTACTTACTTGGCACTGTACAGAGTGCTTGTGCAAGGTTCAGTCACTAGTTCTGTAGAAAGAGAAATTCAGCATTGGGTTCTCCTGAACTTTTTTTTTTTTTTTGGTAACCATATATCTTTTAAAGGGGTCATATGATGCGATTTCAATTTTTCCTTTCTCTTTGAAGTGTTACAAGCTCTTGGTGCATAAAGAAGATCTGTAAAGTTGTTGACTAAAGTCTCAAATCCAAAGACATTCTTTATAAAAGAGTCAGCCACGCCTACCTAAAACGGCTCGTTCTAACACGCCCCCACATACTTATGTCACTATGTGGGAAGATTTGCATAACACCGCCCAAATGTTCACGCAAAGAAAGAAGGCGTAACTTTTATTCTTGCTGTAGTATTGTTGCCGCCGCCGCCACCATGTCGTGAAGGCGCTGTGTACTTCGTTGTGAAAGTGAAACTACTTTGTTTGGCCTTCCAAAAGAGGACCAGGGCCGTGCACAGACCTTTTGAGGGGCATGTGCTGAAACAAAAAGGGCGGGCGGGAACACTCAGTCGCTTTGTGTCAAACTCAAACGCAGTTATGGCCGGGTTTTTGACCAGCGAATGTGTGTGCAAATGTGCAACTTGTCCATCATTAAAACGGCAGCATCACATTACGTTTTGATCAACAGGTTACAAAGTTTGTTGTAGCTATATGGGCGCTCAGTTTTTCCCGTTGTTAAAATACGTTTGGCCAAAATGTCATTTTATAAAAGATGAAATGCTACTGTATGCACAGGCTATTTAAGTGTAGGCTATTGGCTATGACTAATTTAGATGGCAAATGCCCTCTCTCCGCAGGTCCGGTCTCAGACCTCAAATGCATAAACCATGAGCCTTTATACAGTAGACATACTAGTGTTTCTTGCGTAAAGACAACGCTGTACTTATACAAACAAGAAGATATTTATTTACCCTTGCAAGACGTTCAGCTGCTCTGCTGTGGAACTTCAGTTCACTGCACTCAGTCAGTCAAGACAGGGGGTGGAGTTATGAGGTTTGACTGACAGTTTGAGCGGATCCAACAAGATTTAGTCACAAACTCTTTTTAATACCTTTCATTCGCTAAATATATTTGCAAAACAGACAGACAGACGTAAAGGGTGAACAATAGCATTGATTTACTTCAACTTCGCGCTGTGGATCGCCGGATCGGCTTTCACCGTGGATGAAGCGGAGTCCAGCCCGGGGTCGTCACTAGTGATGTCCGGTTCGCGAACTAATCGTTAGATTTAACCGGTTCTTCTTAGTGAACCGGTTGAACCAGGTCACCAAATCGGACTGAATCGTTGAAAAGTGTAAGCATTAATCCACAAATTACTTAAGTTATTCACTTTTTATGGTTTCTGCGCTGATGACAACTAATTTATTTACTTTATATCTTCAAAACTTAAATCCTCGTATGCACATCACTGCCTGTTACTGTATTTGGGTGCTTAGCTGCAAAACTTAATTGTAAACTTTTCAGATCATGATTATGATGTTTTAACTGACTGAAGTTATGATTACTGATTTTATATATTTGAATGTGTATTTTCATCAAGGCCTGGGACGATAGACTTGATATCATTACGTCATCGCGAATGACGTCATTACATTAGGGCGTAAAATAACCGATGAACCGGTTTTTTAAACCGGTTCATTGAAACGAACTGTCCGAAAGAACCGGTTCGCGGAAAAGAACCGGACTTTCCATCACTAGTCGTCACATGTGGTTGCCGCAGGCATCACAGTATGGTAAGTGACGTAACATTTCTGTCACACGCTTGAGGTATTCGGCCAATCACAGCACACCTCGCTTTTCAGAACGATGAGCTTTGTAAAAATCGACGCGTTTCAGAAAGGCGGGGCATAGAGGAGAAACAATAATGTACAGTATGTGGAAAATAATGTGTTTTTTGAACCTTAAACCGCATAAACATTTCATTACACCAAATACACAAATTAATGTTCTTTTTAGCAGCATCATATGACCCCTTTAAGACACATTGAAGCATATTCAAAGGCTGTAAATACCAGGAAATGTGGCATTTGATTTTACTAATTTGAGTACAGACCACACTGAAGATTCAATAAAATGTGGAGTAAATACTTTATTAACATTTAAGATTTCATTAGCATTGCTATATCTCAAAATAAAATTCTACATAAGAAAAATACAAATTAAATACGTTCACAGGATAGGTGCTGGATGGAAATTAAATGTTATGTAATGTAAAGCAAATATACAAACAAAAGTTAAACGACTACAATTAGTGAGGTCCTTTTGACATGTAACGAACAAAACAAAACAAAAAAACAGAATATGCATGGAGAAAATATGACAATGCGTCAATACCAAGCAAAATATTTATGTGCAGTTTTCTTTGTAATTACAATGTAAATAGAACCTTTCACTTTAAAAGCCATACTTTACTTCTAAAAGCAAACTGACTAACATCTGCATTATCTGACCCAAGGAGCCAGTTGTGTCTTATTCAAATATATCTGTGCAATACTCGTCCTATTCCCTCATTCTTTCCCTCGATTAGCTACACTATCGCCTATAGTACGGTAATTTCTTGTAATACTACACAACTGTCAAAAATTGCCTCACAAAATGCAGTGCTAGAAATGCCTAGTTCCCTAAATGCCAGTGAAATATCTATAAAATACAAAATACCAACCCTTATAAGCCATATAAAATTATTCTAAAGAATACTGTGTAAATAGAAAAAAAGTCATTAGCTCCTTCATACCGTGTTAATACTGTGGCAAAAAACAAACTGGTTAGAATTACTGCGGCGATGTTCTTTCAAATTACACACTTCACAGTTAACTGCCAGAATTACTTACAATGGCAAGTGGTTAAGGGACATTATTTAAAAATAATAATAATAATAATAATAAAGATGACTGAATGAAAGGAAAATATCTGAATCAAACCCACAGGGTCCATAACTTTAACTTTTCAATAGACTCCTGATTTGTGGTCAGAAACCATCACAGTAACATAGATATTGTTGAAAAGGCTGTCAGGAGGAAAAAAAGCAAACACTTCATACAGAGAACATATACCTTCATAACTGAGCAGGGCACTTAATTTTTCCCCCCTTATTTATGCTTGAATAGTTATTTTCTGTGGTGCAGATGGCCACCCCAAAATACCCTTAGAGATTCATGAACTGTAGCAGCTATGTATTCAAGGAAATCAACTAAAGAGGCAAATTATAAACCAGACATCGAAATATAAGAATTTTGATTTGATTTAGCATAAACTAAATGGCACACAGTGAGAGGAGAGATGACGTGACAGAAGAGGAATGTTAAAAGACAAACTAAGAAGAAAAATGTCATGGGCTCAGTGCAAGTAGCCCCCCACCTGCATACAGACATTGTGCAACATCTCGGCTGTTTTATTGCCCGATCCCTTTAAAAGTCACCTCTCAAATGTACCATTTTATGGCCCCTGAAAGCAATGGTTGTCAGAAAAAAAAGAAAAAAGGAAACTCGAGGAAAGGTGAAGAAAAAGAGGATAACAGAATGAATCATTCAGTCTTTTGGCACAGGGAAAAAAGTGCAACATTCCCATTGTAAAAACTTCATGAACAATGTTTGGTGCAACTTCCGGAGTCACAAACCGCTCTGTCAAGACCCAATCAGAAGTAACGAGTTCAGCTGATAAGTCTTCACCCATAACTGCTCCTGAAAAACAACATCACCTTTAAGACTTAAATACTGAGGCAGTTACATGTAAATCACAGGCACTCATCCAAACACAGCGTTTGATTTTAGAATCAAACCATTCTGCACTGCCAAACATGTCCACAAGGAGGCAAAGCGGTAAAGTGCAAATAAACAATGTAAAATGTCCAAGGCTAAGTAGCAGTTCCGATAATAATGCCTTGGGCTTAACGAAGGAGGATGAGAGGCAGATGCCCTACTGAGCGTCAGCTTGCAAGATATGGACTGCAGAAATCACAAGAGTGCATTCCGTCAAGCTCTGCATATATATTTAGTTTAAGCCTTCTCCTTGTCCAGCAAGTAAAGCATAAACTGACTGCAGTCATTAGCAAACTAGAAACTACTGTGGCATCTAGAAAGTCACGAAGCAGGAGGTGGGGGAAGAATTCTCTCAACAAACAGATCTCTGGCAATAAAATACACAAGATGCCTGGAAGCACCACGGTTTTGTCTCTTTGCCTACCTTAACCATCATTTACTAAGCCATTTTTATTTATTATAAACTCTAGCATTACAAGCTACGTAGGACAAGTAGTTGAACTACAGTGATACTACCCCTTTAAGAAAGTAGGTACAAGATACTAACAGATAGCAGTTAAATTAAAAAAAGAAAAAATACATATACACATACATACCTATCAGGGATCATTTTTTACAAACAGCAGACTTTATCGGACTCAAAAGCAATACAGATCTCAGCAACTGAATGTACTTGAATACATTCAATACAACAGACCAGTGTTCACAGCCGCTCCACGAGTTCCTCACCTCCAGCTGTCTGCCAGCTCGCCTCAGTTGATGAGAATTCCAGGAGGCCTCCCATCTTCTTCAGTGATGTTCCTGAAGTTATTCTCAGCTTCATCCACAGTCCTAAAGAAGCAAAACATTGAGGGGATCCCAAAATAAAAACTCAACTGTAATAGACCAGAATAGATAAGTAAAGAGCGCGCACATTAAGAAGTCTTTGACGTCCTCAACGGTGAGCTCTCCAGTGGTGTCCAGTGTGATGTCAGCACTGCTGTTTGGAGAATCCAGGATGGGCGAGGACAAGGCGCTCCGCATTTCATCCAAGAGCCCTGAGAGAATGACCAACATAGTAACTTATTTTAATTTTTTTTTAGCCTAAGCAATGAACTCATTACATTGCATGAAATACAACTTGTTCTGAGGTTTGACAGTGTGATTTGTATTGTCACAAAAGGGGTGAGATCATGGTTTTAGAAAAATTAACTGCTGTATGAGACATTAAACATCAAGTACATAAATTAGACTTCAGTCATAAAAATTTTAATTTCCAGTAAAACAAAACCGCACAAACGCTGGTAATTTCAGCTAGTTGGGTGAAGAATGACATTTATTTTCCATCTGTCAAGACTTGAGCGCAGAACTGTTACCTTCGGTTTCAACAGACTTGCTCTCTGCTTGTGTCTTGTGTGTTCCATTAGCCTGTGGTGGGAGCGGCGTGCTGGAACCACTAAAAAAAGATTGAAATGTGCTGAAAATGCAGAACTATTATTCTCTCCAAATGTCTGGAACATGATTAATTTCTTCAACATGATCATCCACCAAACTTACCCATCTGTACACTTCCATTTAAAAGTTTTGCTTTTTTAAATGAGTCTCTTCTGCTTACCAAGGCTGCATTTATTTGATCAAAAATACAGTAATAACTGTCATATTGTGTAATAATTTTATAATTTTAAAGAACTTTTTTTTAATGATTTTAAAATTTTGAAATGTAATTCATTTCTGTGATGAAATGCTGAATTTTCAGCATCATTACTCCAGTCTTCAGTGTCACATGATCCTTCAGAAATCATTCTAATATGCTGATTTGCTGCTCAACAAACATTTCTTATTATCATGTTGAAAACTGCTTAATATTTTCATGGAAACCATACTTTTTTCCAAAATTCTTTGATGAATATAAAATTCAAAAGAGCAGCGTTTACATTAGAAATGTCTTTACTGTCACTTTTGATTAATTTAGTGTGTCCTTGATGAATACAAGTATTCTGTAAATTTCTTTATATATAGTGCTTTAATAAGGAATATTAAGATCTGATTGCTAAAATATGCATACATGCGCATATATATATATATATATTCCAATAATAACATACACACTATCTCTCTATATATGCACACACTGTATAAAGACATTGCTAGATGTAAACATGTTACAGTGATAGACATTGTAAACAGACTGTGGGGTCACAATTATTAATAAGGGACTACTGATATAAACTTCTTGCATTTTATATGTACAGTAAGCAGATTAATTGCAACAAAGGGAAAACCGAGATAAAGTTAGAAAGCATGAAGTTTGCGAATGCCAGTCTATCAGTCAAGTCCGAAGCAAGATGCAACCCACAGCAACGCGTTATGACAACAATGTCTCAGATAGTCTGATGGCAGATAAAAGTAAATATTAAATAAATTACTGTAGAGTAATTCCTTACACAAAGTGCACATCAAATATGCTAAACACGGAATCTTGAACACGTGTGACGCGTTCTACTACCAACTATCACTTTTACTTTAACAGAATTTTTCAAATCAGAGTAAAAAGCAAATAAACTTCATCCCAACACACATTTCCAATCATCAAAAACCAAAGTGGGGAAAAAAACAATTAAATGAGAAATAAAGTCCAGGTTACAATATACATTTCACCCGTAGGATGATGTTTTATGAAATTGCTTGAGTAGCTCCACCAACAGTGAAATCTCACTGATCCAAAATCCCACTCAACATAATTGCATATTGAACATCTAATAGCTTCTAACTGGCAGTGACTGATGCTGCCCAGGAATTTCACATTCAGACTTGACAGGCAATTATCTTTAAACTCTGCATTGCACCTGGCTAGAACACTGTTAAACTGATTCGAGAAATCTCTCTCGTTTACCTGTGAGCAGAGAGATCGTGAGGTCGTTCCACATCCACTCGGCACAGCGGCTCTGTGATCACACGAGCCGACAGCGAGAAGCGCTCGTACTCCGAGGGCGAAATCAGGTAGAATCCTAATAATATTGAAGGCAACATAGTTGAATCTCATTCATGTGGAAAAGCTCAAAGCTAGAAATTATTTACATGCTGTTTGAGAACGAACTACTAACCTTGTCCAGTCTTAGTGAACACGCAGGAAGCAATGCCACTGATATCTTCTTTGCGGATGCAGTCGTAGCGTACTTGCGGTCTCAGTGCTGGCACACTGAACATGTGGATGTCACCCAGATTGGTAAGGCACACTAAAGCGTTCTCAGAGTACTCTTCAGAGCTAATGCTGGTGAAGTTCGACAGCGCCACCTTTCGTACTCGACAGCCTTCATGGGCCGTCAACTTGAACTTGGTCTTCGCACTTACTTTAGGCAGCATGAAAACCTACAGAAAGCAAAAGAAAGGTTGTTCACTTCTAATCCATTTTTTTGATGATCCAATTTATTTAGATGTAAATATCCCAACCTTAAACTGCTCCTCAGAAGCAATAAGAACAGAGTGGCTGCCCTGCATGTCTGGGGCTTTGGCCAGATCTCTGGAGACTTCGTACGGCTCCGGCAGAGGGTTCCCTCGGCCATCCAGCACAGCGATGGACACCACTGGAGCTCTGTGCATGAGCTGGATCTCCTTCCCCAGCAGCGCCTCCACGCTCTGCTCAGAGAACTTCTCCTGCGAGGGTACGTCCAGAGCGTATGCGTACACGGAGCCAGAGTTTGTGCCGGCCCACATTGTAGGTCCATGATGTGTTCCTGAGAAACATGGGAAAAATAATGCTGTCAACGAGGTGGCCTATATCCATAACAATAAATGTTGACATTCTGAAGTCTCATTTACAAAATACATGCATGATTTAATGCCAGTTTCGTAGATCTGGTATTACTTTTACAAATCCTGATTTGTTATGGTCTTTTTTAAAAAGAAAAATCTGACATGAAAATACTATTATATGCAGAGTTGTAATCACCATATAGAGGGGTACACTCATTATTATATTCAAGTGTTGACAGATTGTGGAACTTTTACATTTAGTTTAACATCTGGCAAGTGCAAAAAAGTAAACATTTAATAAGAATTACAGGACTATGTTTTATAATTCATCTTTCAGCCTCTACTTTTGATGAGGACGATGAAAATTAATGAATAGAACTTAAGTACTAAAATGCTGTGTAACAAAAGGCAAGAGCAAGCTGAACAGTTATATTAATAGCATTACCATTCAAAAGTTTGAGGTCAGTAATTAACACTTTTATTCATAGGACACATTAAATTAACCAAAAAGGCATTTAGATGAAAGAATTTTTTTACTTAATGGTGGTCTTTTGAACTTTCTATCCATTAAATAATACTAAAAACATATCCGTGCAGTTTTTTTTTTACGAAAAATATGCAGCAACACAACTATTTAGTTCCAAATCAGCATATTAGAATAGTTTCTGAAGGATCATGTGGCGTAACGGCTACTGAAAATTAATAAAATGAATAACATTTTCAAATCTATTAAAGTACAAAACTGTTATTTTAAATTATAACTGTAATAATCATATTATTACAGTTTTACTGTATTTTTGATCAAATAAATAATAATTGGTGAGCATAAGAGACTTTCAAAAACGATTAAAAAAAATTATAAATTGTACCCAAACTATGGAGTAAAAAAGCATTGTTTTGAAATAAATATTTGACAAGAATGTGAATCATGATCTTCTAGCAAACATTTCCCAATCCTGCTCTTTGTGTCCACCCTAAACTGAAGTTCTGGATCTGTTATCTAACATCTGATTCAACTTATCAGCTTGTCAGTAGCATTCTCCATGACCTGATTTGGCGGCCTAAGTATTTTGTGTGAGCACATTTTTTAGTTTTCCTTTTTCAGTCAGCACAGCTATTTCAGAAAATAGTGACCTAACCTTACCTATTATTATGTTCCAATAACAAACCACTCACACCCATAACTGCACAGTACAAATGCAAAGTTATTCCCCCCATTACTGTGAATCATTTAAATATATTGAACTAATAAAACAATACTACGTTGTTCAGAACTTCCTCATGGAAAATTCAGCTCTCCCCAAACACGATCTGATCACTATTGTGCAAGAGTCTGAGTCACGAGGTCATATATTGGAAGATGAGGGAAATGGTGCTGCCTTGTGCTTGTGCACACATTTCACACAGGACAGACAAAACTTAGATTTATAATTAGATTTCTAGATTCGATCAACAGCAAAATTGCTTTTGCTGATCTGATATCAGACTGATAATTAAAACAGGGTTGTAAAACTGATCAAGTCAAACTAGGGCTGTAAATAGATTCAATAATTCAATAGGAATAATTCACAAATAATCGCTACTGAAAAATGTTCAGTATATTTGCACATTTTTTAAAACATCCCAATTGGATTTCAAAGGATGGATCTTATATAGTATTGAATAGTCATTTCAAATTCAGTTACATAAAAACGGTAAAAAAAAAAACACATTTAAGTATTCATACTGTCAGTCTGAACTACCAAACTATGCCATATTTGAAACCTTTTCCCCCACAATTCTCACCATCTCTAAGAAAAGTGTCAGCGAAGCAGAGGCAGCGCACCACTCCAGACAGCGAGTCGTCTGCAGAGCGGGGCTCAATCCGTCTCTGCACTGGTGTCACCTCAGCATCGTGCTCCGCCAACTGAGCGTTAGCCTCCTGCACCTGATGAAAACGAGATGAGCATCTTAAAGGAAACTAATAATCAACAAGTCAACAGACTCACAAACAATGGTCTCATTGCCTAGAATGACCAAAACCTGTATGATTGTAATCCATGTACGTGAAATTTCCAGACACTTACTTTATTGGTGGGACTATAAACCACAGCACGTTTCTTTCCCGAGACTCTGCTCTTCCGGATTCTTCTGAAGGACTGGCGCAGGGATTTCTTCAGAGACTTCACTCGAGACAGCGGGCCCTCCATAGCCAGAGAGTCATTGGGATGTAGAGTGCACCTATGGAAAAACACAAAACCTTCCTTTATAGCAAAGTACAGTCACACAAAAGTCCAATTTGTATTATTTGTTATTTTATTATTGATTTTATTATTTTATATAGTTATTACTATTAAAAATATTTTTTCTAATAAAATTGATTACTATTCTATTATTAATTAGCACTTATTAAATAACTGAATTCACTTAATATAACAGTTAATATTATTATTATTAATACTTTATTTTTTAAATAAAATGTATTATAATTAACATTATTATTATTATTGTTGTTGTTGTTGTTGTTGTTGCAAATAATATTAATGAGGGTTTTCATTAGGTTGGTTATTATAAGCACATTCTAGAGGCAGATGCAGAGTATGCAAGAATATTTTGTAATAACAATTAAGTGGATTCACATGCAATACATTTCAATTTTCTTGTTTAATTTCAATATGTTTGTGTCCTGAAACATTTGTAAAATTAAGTTGGAAATGCAGCTTCGGATGAGACATGCTCATTGAGATAATTATGTGTTTATTAACTTTGTCATTATTAGTCGTTCATTTAAAAACCCTGCCTGATTTGAAGATGGGTTTGCGCATGACAAATTTCACATATATTTTAATTATTAAATAGTAAATGTATTTAATTAAAAAAATCGAGCCAACAGTTAAGTTCAGATAACTTAAATATCTTCATAGCAAATGAGATCAATCTCTTTCAATTGGATCCACTGATTAAAAGTGCTCCTGAACAAGCATAACACAGCAGCTTTGGATGGCCCCGCGAGTTACCTCGCCAGAACTGGACTTCGCCGATGATAGTCAAAGAGGCCAAAGCCATGACTGGTGCCAAAGGCAATGAGGTTCCACTCTGCGTGCAGGGTTACCGCCGTAACGGCCGCGGGGGGCATGCACTGCACCAGGACAACCAGCTGGAATCCAGGAGCAAACACTACTGAGCCGCTCTTAGGAGGCAGCCGGTCATGACCCTTCCACGTAAAACCCTCTCGGTCCTGGAGCAGGTCCACCGTGGCCACATCAATCATGTGATCGGACTTCTCATCGCTAAGAACCATAACTATAACCTGAGAACAGAGTATAGGATATAATATTACTAACATTTATTTTTGTGAAGACAATTGCCATTTGAAAACTTAGTGAGCTGCCCACCTAGGCAACATTATTAGGCCATATTGGAATGGCACTGGCTTTCCCCAAGGTGATGGGATAAATCCATGTCATTATTCATGCTTCAATATTGTTAGAATGCTGCCAACGTAGACAGCACACAGCAAAGCCACTTAACTAGGCTTTTTAAAACAAAGCTACTGAGCTAAAAATATATTTGCATTAATCATTAAAATCTAGTGATCCTACTTGTCCAGCAGTTCCAGCCACCACAAGTTTTCCGCTGTATTTACAGACGCTGATCTTCTGGATTCCTAGTCTGGGATCATCACTGTATGGATCAAAACAGCCCACCTGGAAATAAATGAAAAGCAAACATGGATTGTTATTCTTCTTCATCGATTCTTAAGGCTGCACAAATAGAGTTGCAATATCCCTTTGAGGAACATATAGTACAAAAACAAACCTGAGCCAATAAAGTCCATTCTAACTGTAACAAAGACGAACAAAATATCTTCCACATGCCAAAGAAAAATCAAATCTATACAGCTTTAAAGAAAAAGCATCAGCGATATAGCTCCACCCATGTTATGAACAATATAATGCAATCTGTAATAATATAAGACTACATTTCATTCCCCTCTAGAAACATTGACCCTCAAAAACGTCTGATCCCAGTCAAACAGCAGCGGACAAAGACTAGAACAAAGAAAAGAGGAATGTGCATGTTATGAGGAGAAAAAAAAAAAAAAAGTAAAACAAAAGCAATGCAGCAGTGCCATCCAGAGAAGCAATGTGCTTCATCTTCAGCAGACATTAGCAAAGAATTTCAGTCATCAGACAGACAGTCTGCTTTTAATTAAGGTGCAAAGGAATCGACTCCAGTGTGAATCCCATATGCTAAAGTGGGCCACGCGCCAGACTGCAGTTGGCGTTTTATGAAGAAGCTGATGAAGAGGAAAAGGTGGATTAGGAAAACAAAAAAGAGAAGGGAGAGGTGAATAAACTTGCTAAAGCTGCCCTTGTTGTGAAAGAAAACAGTGAGTAAAGTAAAATAAAATAACACTGTCCAGATGATGTGATTTACGCTTTGTTTTAAAAGTGAAAAAAATCATCAGATATCCCATAAATCCCTGACCTTTCTAAAAGGAGGCCATTCCTCCTCCCCGGCCTGCGTCAGGCTGTCGTTGTGGTCGCAGTCTGTCTGAAAGATGTTGGCTGTGCTCAGTTTGTACAGCGGTTTGAGCGACACTCCTGACGCATCCCAGAAACGCACTGTACCATCCTCGTGACTAAACAAAAAAACAAATATAGGCACACATCATCCTGACAACTGATACAAATAAACACTAATGTTTTCATTAAAGCCTGTGGGAGCTTTATCAAAACACTGAAAAAAAATATAAGCAGCTGTTCAAATAACTTAATTTTGATTTCTCTAAAATAAAAATAAAAATTAAAATAAATAATACAATACAATACAATACAATACAATACAATACAATACAATACAATACAATACAATACAATACAATACAATACAATACAATACAATACAATACAATACAATACAATACAATACAATACAATACAATACAATACAATACAATACAATACAATACAATACAAATAAAATAAAATAAAATAAAATAAAATAAAATAAAATAAAATAAAATAAAATAAAATAAAATAAAATAAAAATACAAATAAAAATAAAAATCTCACCCAGTTAACAGCAGTTCTTTCTGCTTTGGATCAGGTGCTAAGTTTCTCCCTCCACATATTGGCCAATTCTGTTAAAACACAGAGGAAAAAAGCTCACTCAGGACGGCCACTTCAAAAAAAAACAAAAAAAAACATCTGGCAAAATTTAAATTCTCTAATGAAATAACATTAAATAAGAACTTTGATGCTGGTTTGTGTTTTATTGGTGGTTGTTAAATAAAATCCATTTCAGAAAGCCTAAGCTATTAAATCTAAAAATACAGTATGAGCGTGCCGTATTAAATCAATTCATTTATATAACAGTAACAAAACAAAACAAAGGTTGGTGTTTGTTTTATGATGTTAATGTTATATACATAACAGATGTTATACTAAATGCAAATATTTAGTTTTCTGCTGAAGTGAAAGAAAAACGATACACATGTAAAAGCATGAAAGCCAACTATATGTCAGTTATGGAAATGTCAACACGCAATTTTACACATTATCCAGAATTTGCAAGTTGATTTTAAATCCATTCTGCCAAATTTCCTGTTAAACCAACAGTGGACATGTGAAAAAAGGGGCTAGTTTTGGGTTTCTGTATGACAGTAGCGAACCGTGACTCTAGAACCTAGGCCCTCTCCCCCTACCCTCGTCGGGGGAAAGAACAAACTACCAGCCTAGCTTATGGTGTCCTCTTCTAAAAGTCATCTTTGACAATTTGACAATTCCACCTCTGAAACAAGAGGCTATTCCAGCCTTAAGGTGGTCGCACACCGGAGGACAAGTGCAGTGCTGCATCACACCGCACACGTCTTTAATATTCGCACACATTGTTTTCTTTTCTATGAGTGCACGCACACCGGCGGCGCCACCGGCGACAGTCCGCGGATCCCAGCTGCGACTCCGGGCGCTGTTCATAATCCTGCCGCGCCACAGAGCGCCTCAGCGCCACTCACATCATTTTCCATTAAAATACATTATATTTGTCCCAAATCATTGTTAATGTACATAATGACTTCATCCTAGGTTGGAAGATTGTGTATTGTGCATTTATTCAGCAAAACGTTTGTCTTTCTGTGGCTCTAAATTTCGTGATTCATTTAAGTTAGTGAAGCTATAAGTTAGATCGCAATTTCTCATCCCGTTTGCTGTTTTTTCGATCCCCGAACTTTAAACACATTGACACCACTTGCTCATTCTTGAAGTTAAGTTTTGACAGTTTTGGGAATAGATTAAATGTTTTGGACTGCCGTCTTGAACTGACGTTGTGCGATACGTGTTGCACCGGGGAACTGCGCTTCTCGTCCGCTGTGCGACCGCAACAAAACAGTACAGGGAGAGTGACTGATATTACCAAAATAAAACAGCTAAATTGAAGTCAAATGCAAATCCTCATTACAAACGCATCATCACACAAAATAGGCCTATACAGACACTCAATCCCTCCTACCACACAAAACCAACAAATGTAATGTGTTTAAGACAATACACCATGACAGCGCTCACAGCAAATTAGCGACAGACACTTCAAGACAAACAAGCCAGGGACGTGGGAAGTAGGGGTGCTGAGGGGGCTGCAGCACCCCGTTTTCACATGGTTGCAAATGCAACGGCAAGTTTGTTCATTTAAATTTATTCAGTTTTAGCATTTAATAATTTATTTGTAATGATCTCTGAAA
>NW_015555781.1:3498933-3509983 GCF_001515605.1 Sinocyclocheilus anshuiensis | reverse complement strand
CATGGTTGCAAATGCAACGCCAAGTTTGTTCATTTAAATTTATTCAGTTTTAGCATTTAATAATTTATTTGTAATGATCTCTGAAACGTAAATTGTAAGTGGGCTATAATAAATGTTTATCTTTATAAACATGATTAATTTTACTTGTGATGTTTTCTATATGGGATGATTAGCCTAATCCTCATGAACACGTGACGCTGGCGCGTGGTATCAGACATGAACTATACAGAATGTGAACAAGATTAACTTTAATACAAGGAGATAATGGCGGAAAAGCGAATTTCAGTTTTTAAATGCCCATCCCAGCAAAAAATTTCCAAAATCGGCATCCAACACCAGCCCCAGCACGAGCACCGACGTAAGTGAACCAGCTCCAGCACAAGCACGGAGACAAGTAAGCCTAGCGGACACAGCCCAACCCCCGAGATTGATCAGCTACTATCGATAATTTCACAAATGTGATATGCAGTCAAATTTCCCAGTGTGTATGCCACTTAAACGTGTGTTCATATCGACGCACTTGTAGTGCTTTGTGGAGTTGTCAAATGAGGTCGTTCTCCACTGTAGTGTTTTCATGAATTTCAATAAAAGGAAAAAAATTGAGAGAGACTGATAACGGCTGTCAGAAGACAGAACGATGTCAAATTTACCGTCCCGCCCATATACGCTGCATTAGAAACACTCTCGCATTAGCGTTAACTGTTTTTTTGTAATTTGATGCAAAGGTGATATAATACAAAGAATAGTGTTATAAATGTAGATACATTTTTTTTTTAAATACAAATATGAAAAACTTTCGAGGATTTACGATGCTGATGACCGTTAAACGCATCATCACAGTCTTGTGAAAAGGGTCCATTGCTTGGCCCTCTGTAATTTTCATAGCTGGACCTTCCGCAGACGTTAGGCGGAAACATTCTAATATGGAGAAAATGGGCGGCGTTCATTTGCCCATTCGCTGAATAGGCAGATTTGGAGTTTTTTTTTTTTTTGTTCGTTTTTTTTTACTCAGATAAATTGTATTTTATTTAGATGATATTATTATGAATTGCTTAAACACAATTTGTAATAATTATTTTTTATTTAAAATACTATATTTTAAAACATTTATTTGTTTTTCTCAGAGAAATTGTATTTATTTTATTTAGATGATGTTTGTCAAATTATGAATTGCTTAATTAAAATTAGTAATAATAATTTTTTATTGAAATTTAAAACATTTAAAACATTTATTTAAAAATTGTAAATATTGTTTTTACAATAAGTTAGGCCCTCTCTGAGGGCCCTGACAGTTCCCCACTGCTGTATGAAGACTTTTCACCCACCTCATAGTTCTGCAGAGGACACTGCTGCTGGCCCGCACTGATCACTCTCTCCCACAGTTTGGGAAGCACATTTGAGATGTGACATGAACAGGTGATGGCAGAGGAGTGCAGAGGAGCCAGATAGGGAGCAGGGACAGTGGGCCAGCCAGCCATCTGAAGATCAATCACTATCAACTCCTCTTCCAAAAGAACCACAAGCGCTGATGGGTCATCAAATTCTGTGAGGCACACAAATAACCATAAGTCCATGCACAGGAAATAAAAATAAACATTTAGCATACACATGCATCATCAGTGATTTATAGGACACTTATTACAGGAACAGCTCCACAGAAGCAACCGGGGTCCAAGTGCCCTGATCAAGGGTACAACTGTGGTAGTTTAGTGATTGCCCCATGTAAGAGTTTGAACCTATAACTAGAGCTGGGCATTATGACTGTATATATACCATGGTAGCAATGTCAAATTGAACAGATTCTGCTGGAATTATTTATATTATAGCATATTCATGGTACACAATTTGAAGTGTTTTTCACATTGATGGCTTATTTGTTCTAAAAAAATATTATTCTGGTTTACATCCATCAAGTAAATAACCAAGCGGCAACCTTCCGGTCTCTCTCTTGAAACCAACATGGAAGTGACTTAAACTGCAGTTCATCGACTGGCCGCTAGAGACTGGCTCCAAAAGGGAGTCAATCCCATAGACATCCCACCCCCCATGTTAAAATGGCCAAATTTACAGCAGAAAAAAATGTTTACAGCCTGGAACAAAAAGTGGTTTTGGTCTATATAGCTAATTTTGCCCTTCATGACAACTGTGAGGGGGGTGAATTTTTTTAGAACTCATCCATTTAAATTATATTAAGCCTTAAAGTTCTGCAAAATTAAGGGCATGGCCACTTGAGTGACAGGTGGATTGCCGCTGTTGTCACCACCGTCGAGCTAGGCGGGTTTTGCCCAATTTTGCCCTCTTTGCCCATTTCTGATTATCCAGGAGTGATGCACAATGACGCGCTGCCAAGATGGCGACGGCCCACTCCGCCCACTTTAGGCTTCAAAAATGCTCTTCAGAAACCTACGGGTGATGTCACGGACACTACATCCATGTTTTTATACAGTCTATGTAAATAACCTATTAATATTATTAATAATAACCATAACAGTATTATTATTTATATGTTATTCAACAACAACAATAATCATCATCCTTTATTGAAAAAAAAACATTATTATTATTATAATAGTTGCCGTTACTATCACTTGTAGCATAATAGGAGATGAAGTCCCTTTTGTGTCTACAGTTTAAAGTCACTAGGTAGATAAGGTTGTGTAATATATAAAACAGTTTAAAGTTGAACTTTCAGCTAAATTAATCATACTATGAAAGATACTATTACAGTGAAATAAAATTACTTAAGAGTTAGTTCAAACCACCCACCCCTACTTTTCAGTAGAGATCGACCGATATATCGATTTACCGATATTTTCCCCGATATTTAACCCTCTACCGCACGCATTATGATAGACCTATAGAAAAACATATTTGAATCTTTTTCTTTTCTAAGAATGGCTTAACTTGAAGTGTTGTAAAAAAATTTTTGGAAAAAAATATTATTTTAAGGTACTTTATGATATGTTGCCATACGGCAACAGCATACAATAGTGGATCTAACTTAGAATAAGTGTAAGCTTACTTATAATAAATATTTTTAAAGCACATCATTGGCTAAACTAAGGTCCTCTCTTTCCAACAAAAAAAACGAGAATGTTCTCTTAAAGAGACAGTGGCAAGGAAATGAACACAAAGAGTATGTTGCCATATGGCTACACCATGCGGTAGAGGGTTAAGCATTTTACCATAATCGGATATCGGTTTTGTAATATCGGATTCACCGATAAACACCGCCATCTTGTGGGTGTTTTGAGAATTGCGCGCAGGATCGGCATTGCAGCGCGTCTGAGGGGAGACAAGACGACAACAACAACGGCATGGTGCAGGTACTTGATTTGCTGTATTTAGTAAACTTTATTTAACATAACAGTCATTTATGCACAAATTAGATGCATTACAAAAATGCCTGATATGTAGTTTATGCAGCTTGGCTCTAAGAAATAGAGACCAACTCACGGAGTCATGTAAAATAATCAGTCAAGTCCTGTCCCAATAAAGACGTAATTTTGCCTGAATTAAATCATATGCAGCCATGAATGAGCGCATGTTGGAAATAAAAGCGCTGCATTGAATTCGCTCTCTGTTGTCTATGCTCATCGTTAGTCTCGTGAAGTCGGAGTCACGTAGATAATCCGTCAAGATCCTCTCCCAGTAAAGACGTAACTTTGCATGAGTTAAATAATACAGCCATGAATGAGCGCATGTTGGAAACAAAAGCGCTGAATTTAATTCTCTCTCTGTTGTATATTTGCTCATCATTAGTCTCGTGAAACCACTTTCATATTGCTGTTCACTCAGCGGGTTGGTGTGGTTGATGCTTGTTTAAAACACCCTAAATTGTATTAACATTTACTATATAACCATTATTTCGCTAATAAACATCTAAATAAATACAACTCTATGGAAATTCATTATCTCCATTATTCTTGACTCTGTAGCTATTAAACAGCTTATAAACCTACTAAAACTGCAGTTTAAAATGAAGTTGATATGACTCCTGTCCTTTATTTTCTCCATTTGAAAACATTATAGACATTCTACATTTATTTTGCTTATTGTTAATATTAGAGTTGTTGCTGTTTATGCTTTTTATAAATAAATAATTGTAATATGAAGATTAAATTTAACATGAAAGACTGCTAATGTTTTAGAGGCAAATATTAAACATCTCCTCCCTGCCTGATTATTTAATTGCATTGCTTTTTTTAATACAAATAAATATTCAATTCTGTTATCATAACTGGGCATCAGTGTGTATGCTAAATGCAGCTCACCAAGGCTGCATTTTTACAAATAAAAAATACTGTAAAAAAAAAAAACAGTAATATTGTTAAATATTATTACAAAGTGAAAGAGTCACATTTTATTTTACTATATTTTAAAATGTAATTTATTCCTGTGATGCAAAACTTTTCAGCATCATTACTCCAGTCTTCAGTGTAACATGATCCTTCAGAAATCATCCTAATATTCTGATTTCCTGCACGAGAAACATTTCTTATTATCAATGCTGAAAACAATTGTGCTGCTTAATATTTTTGTGGAAACTGTAAAAAAAAAATTCAGGATCCTCTGACATATACAAAGTTCAAAAGAACAGCATTTATCTGAAATAATCGTTTATACTGTCACTGTTTGATCAATTTAATGCAACCTTGCTAAATTAAAAAGTACAAAAATTTTAAAGGGGTCCTATTATGCTTTTTCACTTTTTCAACTTTAGAAAACATTATAGACATTCTACATTTATTTTGCTTATTGTTAATATTAGAGTTGTTGCTGTTTATGCTTTTTATAAATAAATAATTGTAATATGAAGATTAAATTTAACATGAAAGACTGCTAATTTTCAACACTTTAAAAAAAAAAAAAAGTTGACTGAAAAGAGAAAAAACCAAAGTGAAGTATGTTCTTACTTCACTCAGTCATTTATTTACTTTATAACAGTAAATAAATATCGTTTCTGCATATCGGTTATCGGGCATGTAAACATGCAAATAATTGGTATCGGTATCAGTTATAAAAAATCAATATCAGTCGATCACTACTTTTCAGTTATCAGCCCAAATCTTTAAACACTAGTCCACACCACCGGGCCCATGGGTGGCCTGCTCACCCTTATCTTTGTCTGTGCAGTGAATGGTGAAGAAGTCTATGACACGCGAGGTGAAGTCCAGGGTGACATGGCTGCTGTCCTGGAGGATGGTTAAGCAGTGTCTGTCTCCATAGCTGGCTCTGGGCATACCGCCACTGAACAACACTAGAGGAGCTCTACAGACACAACAGAGGAGACCCTCCTGAGAGAACTAAAACATGCGATCATGGGATTTCATTTCTCACACATTACTGCACGCACCCTGATTCTGTTGTCCTCCACAGGATCTTGTTCACGGCTTTGCAGGGAAAGGGGCCTGAGATGAATAACACAAAAATGAGGAAAACAGAACGACAAACTGAGTTTAAGAGAAACCACCAAAACTACAGAAATCTTGGCAGAGTACATGTTGAAAATTGGAAAATATCTGTAGATCCCCCAAGCGGTTTGTGTCAACAAACCATCAAGCTAAAAGTGAGTGCATTTGAGGTTTACGATCCCTTTAATAGGTCTGGAGAAGGATTTTAAAGGGCCTATTACAAAAGTTGAACGGACTCTAAGCTTTGGTATAGAACAACATTTCCTGACATTGTGCAAGTTAAGCAAACATTACAGCATGACCAGCCGTCTATGAGCTTGTGGCTACTGGAATTATTATAAATGCATAAAAAACAACCCAAAACATGACGTGCGTTTACATGCATGTTAAATGTTTGATTTCAGTCGGAATAGCTAGTCTTTTTAAAATGTAAACGCATTAGTCTGACTTGTACTAGACCTGGACCATGCGATTGTAGCTCGGCTTTGTCCAACATGTATTTACATTAATCGGACAACAATTAGCCTCAAAAGTTTGGGTTAGTAAGATTTTTCTTAATGGTTTTGAAAGATATCACACCCACGAACGCTCCATTTATTTGATCAATAATACAAAAAAAAAAAACAGTAATATTGTTAAATATTATTACAAAGTGAAAGAGTCACATTTTATTTTACTATATTTTAAAATGTAATTTATTCCTGTGATGCAAAACTTTTCAGCATCATTACTCCAGTCTTCAGTGTAACATGATCCTTCAGAAATCATCCTAATATTCTGATTTCCTGCACGAGAAACATTTCTTATTATCAATGCTGAAAACAATTGTGCTGCTTAATATTTTTGTGGAAACTGTAAAAAAAAAATTCAGGATCCTCTGACATATACAAAGTTCAAAAGAACAGCATTTATCTGAAATAATCGTTTATACTGTCACTGTTTGATCAATTTAATGCAACCTTGCTAAATTAAAAAGTACAAAAATTTTAAAGGGGTCCTATTATGCTTTTTCACTTTTTCAACTTTAGTTAGTCTGTAATGTTGCTGTTTGAGCATAAAAAAGATCTGCAAAGTTACAAAGCTCAAAGTCCACTTCAAAAGGAGATATTTTATTTAACCGAAATCTTTTCAAAAACTACAACGAACGATTCGTTTGGACTACCACACAAATTTTCTGTGATTTGTGATATCACAAAGATCGACGAATGGGACGAGACCTGGTGCTTTTCGAACAACCTAGTATGAGAGCCTGTTCTAGTACACCCCCAAAACAAAATCAAGACTTTGTAAAAGAGCATAATAGGACCCCTTTAATAATAAATAAAAAAATCGGACCCCAAACTTTTGAACGATATTGTACACTTGGACAGACAGATGGAAAATGTAAACAAACTTACTGCTAACAAACAATCCGTGTGTGATTGTGAGAACCAAAGAGAAAAAGGGAAGGGTGTGTAATTGGCATGTGTTTCGGCTCACCATATGGTACTGTGGATGAGATGGGGTCATGAGTGCAGGGATTGCTGCTGCTGACAGCCCACACCATGTATCCGCCATCACTATGGGAACTAACAAAGCTGTTCCCGGACCGTTCCCAGACCAAACTCTCCAGCTGCTACAAGAGTGACAGTCCCACACAATACACAGTGTCAAAAAAAGACCAAAGACGATGAAAGGAAGTCAAAAGGTTTGAATTAAACCATCGGGACATCTTAACATCAAGCACTGATGATTTAAAGATGGTTTTAAAAGAGTTTTTATGAATCACGGACAGATCTCTTGACCTGATCACTTTGTCCACAGTGCAATTATCTGACATTTACAGAGATTTTCAGACACTGATGTCTACGTTTCTGTTTTAATTTAATGCCTTTCAACCACACAACCCCAAAAGAGTGTTGAAAGCCATTTGAGAGACATCAAACCAACTTGCACACAAACCCACCTGCTTTCCCAGGAAGAGGTTGACTACATGCCGACTGTTGAGGTCCCAGAGTACAACCAGACCTCTGCTGTAACCAATGAGGATTTTATCAGAGTCTTGCGGATGTTCCTGCAGGGACTCCACAGGCCCCAATGATTTTCCACACTTGTACTCCTCTGGAACGCTGAAAAGGGGAATAACCAGACACGTGAATAACATTACAAATAGCAAGCTTTTATTCAGCGTATTCTGAAGATTCAGAAAACCTACAGACAGATGACAAAACCAAGCACTACTCTGCACCAAGGAACATTTGGAAGATTTATTCTCTTTGTAGTGCCGCTCAACTGCACTTCTATTTGGTGAAAAACCCAAATCTGAGTACACACTACTTAACTCCCCAAACACAGAGCGCTACTGAAGTACACATCAGAGGTTACAGAAAACCTTTACTGCAAAACTTCAGTCAGCACTTTTTTTTTCTCAACAGAATCAAACGCAGACTTGTGTGGAAAAGCATTTCACGTGGAAAAATGTGCAAGTCTCAGGGTTCAATGAGCGATGAACAAACCAAGCTCCAAGCTTTGAGAACAATGTATTGAACATTTGGTAACAATTACTCTTGATTCATGTTTGCAAAGTCTAACGGGGTGAACGGAAAGAAAACACAAAAGTTCAATAACTCAAAAAAATTTAAATCAGTGGTTTCAATGCAAAAGTAACACAGCAGAAGTTGACAACATTATCAGATGCTGACATGTTTAAATTCGGTTTGAAAGCCAGACAAATGATGACAAATCAAAAGCCACAGTCCGGGATTCCTCTGTGGCGGTGGCATGGATTCAAGAGCTGGAATGTGCATGGTACACCCACAGAGTCGGGATGAGATGCAGCCATGAAGGGAAAGAGGAAGGCGCATGGAATAGAAGGACTGGAGTAGTCGTTTGGTGGCTTGGCTTCGAATGAGAACAGCCACAAGAAACAAAATTTCACACAAACAACTGAAGGGTTTTACAAGAAAATGTAAGAAACAAAAAAAACTGATTTGCACTTCTTGAAATACATACTGCTGTTTATAAGTTAGTATATGATGATAACCAAATCATAAATTAGTATGGCAACATTGAAATGGCATTAATGCTCCCAAATATATATTCAGAATGTTGAACACTGTCGAAGTTAAAGGAAGATCTTGCAATTTTAAAATTTTTATAAAAACTGAAGATGCGCAGAACAAGGCTATAAGATTCCAATGAAGTGTTTCCACACCTTTTTGACCAATAACTCTATGATTTTCAAATGATCTTTGCCTGATTTTTCCAGTTATTCGTGATTACTGGATAAAGATTTTATAGAGACTGAAATCACAAAGAGCAATTTCTGCAAAATTACAAATTACAATTACAAATCTGAGCATATTTAATCATTTATAATAAATAAAACAACCATCATCACCATACACATCATATAATTACATCAATCATATAATTACAATTTTTAAAGGTTAAATAATATTAAATAAATAAAATTAAATACTTTAAATGTTAAAATATTAAATAATCTTAATGTTAAATCTCAAAGATGACGACGACGACGACAACAATTATTATTTTAAAAAATAAATAATAAAAACTTAATATTCCCAGATTTTTCATGACTGTAGGAATCCTTAATTGACATTAGAAGAATGATATTATAAAATAGTTTTCCAAACTAGTCTTCATTGAGGTTAGTAGAGGATGGCCACATCACAGTGGATGCATATTAGGTTTTATGCTAGCAAGCACACCATTTATAATTATAATAAGAAGTATTCTGAAGACATTAAAACTCATTTACACATCAATCTAGATGCCTCCATGTCTTATAGAAAAACAAATCACAACAATATTTTTTTTTCTACTGAGCCACAGAGTATATTCTGGCATTCCAGATCCTGCTGATTTCCAAAGATGAGTGTGCAAAGCTCATATCCCCCATTTTAAATGACTCCTCGGCTGGGGCCCAAGAGATTTGGCACTTGGTACAAAAGCATTTTGTTCAGTAGTTTCCTGGCTGACACATACTTATTACCAGTGGCTCAGATAGGATGCTCATTACCCCAAATTGTGCTCAGTTAATGAGCAGTTCAAGGTCTCTCAGAAGCAGATGAAGTCCACATTTAGCCACCCAGGCTATATCTGCAAAAGGGCACACTGGGAAAGCTGTAATTTATCTCAGAGTTAAATAACGTCTTTAAAGAGTAAGATGAATAGTTAGTGTGATTTCCTGCCTTGTAGCAGACATAATTACAGCCATTAGGAAAAACAGGTTTCTTTTTAACAAAAGGTGTATCAAATATTTATAAATATTCGTACAATGACAAATGGACAGCAGCGGCTTAAAGATCTCAACAGATCACAGCAATCAAGGCCTTTTTGAAGTCCAAATGTCTAGCTGTGGCGGTGTGAAGTTAGTACCTTGGCAGTGGGACAGGAAAGCTCAAGCTGCATATATCCTACTGACAGAGTAACAGACAGCCACAGCTGGGGGCAAAAAGGGGCAAAGAGCCTTGAGCGAATCAGGATGTTTGATTCGTTTCTAGTTCAAAGTGTATGAGAGAAGTGTGACAAAAGCAGCTCAGATAGGGCCAAAGGAGGGAAAGAAAATAAACAAGAGGTCTTGCTGCAGCTTCATTAACCTCATGCACAGATGGGGTGGGAGTCCGTAAATGCTTATTTTATGAGGTAAGTGCTGTGGAATCTGTCTGCTCGGCCATCTTTATTAGAGTCCAGTGTAGATGTCCAGAGTCACAGAGGCTTTAAAAAATATATTAAAAATCCTCACTTTCCACTGAGACATTCAGATAATCCTTTTCAGAGTTGTTGTAGACAGGTATACTAGAGCAGTGGTTCTCAACCTTTTTTTCCACTGGGCCGCACTATGGTCCAAGTGCAAGTCTCACGGGCCGCACACATATCATTTACATATTATGTCACCAATACAAACCAACCAGAATTATAATAGCCTATTATGGTCTAAATATTATGATTATATTATATTATAATCTAATCGATTACATTCATTGAAATAAATTAATAAATAATTATGCTCACCATTAATAAAACACCTGATGCTGTCGGGAGCTGACCAATTTTGTGAAATTCGGCTGGAAAGGAGTAACAGCACAATGAAGTTGCCATTGTAAGTTGCAGTCTGTAAGACGCGCACGGAAGCGTGACTTGACACGTGACATTGCAGAAAATGTGCGTTCACAAATGTAGCCTATGTTGATCCAAATTTAATAATCTGAGGTTCTCTCCAGAGATGTTTTGCCACATTTCTGCAATTAAGGATGATTGCTGCATAGTATGGGTTTCCTTGTGCCTGAACTAGAGCCTTGCATTTCGACTTTTTTACGCCCCTAGGGCTGGGCTTCGGGACAATTTTCACGTCATAGTTAAGACGCGGGTCCGGCATCGGACCTGTTTTAGGCTTCTCCTTATTTTTATATTTTAGACATCCATCAATTAGTGATGAAAAAAGATTTCCGCGCTGGTGGAAACAACACGAGACCGTGCTGCCGTGACTGTCAAGAGTGGCTCGACGGTGTTTAGTGTCCAGCAGCAGCTAGCGTGCCGTCAGAGCAGCTGAACAGTTCTGCGTTCAAATGCACACAATAGGCTAAAGCTTGCCGCAAAGCACCGGCAAAAGTAATTACCATGAATGTGTC
>NW_015555781.1:3493561-3498897 GCF_001515605.1 Sinocyclocheilus anshuiensis | reverse complement strand
GCTCACTGTCTGCCGCTGGCCGCTTGGTCATTACTTTAAAAAAACAAAAACCTATATTTAACGACCAAAAAATGCTCCAAACGTTTTTTCTAAATTAACTTAACAAAAAAAGGAAACAAAATATAATCACTTTGCCATTACATACAAAACTGAACTATTTTAATATAGATGAAACAGTAGTAAGCTGTTTTGGGAGAAGGGGGAAAAAAAGACGGGCCGGTAATTCTGATAAGCTGTCGGACAAGGGCGGGGCTAGGGCCTGAACATCATATATTTGAGGCCTGTGCAGGGCTCTTAGCCTAAACATCTTCAAGTGAGTGGCGGGGCAAACAAAAAGTTAATGCCGAAAGTCCAGCACTCTCATACCATCACTGCTGTGACTACTCTTGTTTGTATGCGTTCCTTCACTGGCATTTTCCACATTACGTTTTTCTCCCTTAATAACAAATGTGTCCATTCTGAAGCTCAATTTTACCAAACTAATGGCTGCTGATGACTATTTGAATTGAATTCTGCCAAAGTGCGTGCTTGTAAGTGTTCGTTAAATGCATAACGTTAATTACTTGAGTACAGGTCTGCTCATGTCTGAAAATATGAAAAACACTATGAAAATATGAAATGTACTATTTGTTTAGTACATTTTTAAATTAATGTAAAAACTAAAATGAATTGTAAAACTGAAAGTTTTTTTTTTTTTAATTGTGTTCAGCATGGTGGGCCGCATTTGAATTCGTGATAGTGAATTCGGCCGCATAGTGTTTTTCATATTTCCAGGAAGTGCACTCCGCGGGTTGAGAACCACTGTACTAGAGAATACTTTTACTCTGCAATTTCTATTTCAAAATAAATTCTGTTCTTTTGAACTTTCTATTCAAAGAATCATGAAAACGTGAATCACCGTTTCCACGAGAATATCAAGCAACACAACTGTTTCCATTTAATGATGAGAAATGTTTCTTGAACAGCAAATCAGTATATTAGAATGGTTTCTGAAGGATCATGTGACACTGAAGACTGGAGTAATGATGCTGAAAAATCAGCTTTGCCATCACGGGAATAAAGGGCACCTCTCACCTCTGCATGATCTCATCCTGGAACAGCGACTTGTTCAGCAAAGTGAGGGTGGTCAGTTCCAGGAAGTGCACTCCGCCACCTTCAGTGCCCAGAGCAAGAAGATCACAGCTCAGCTTCAACAGCATGACGGTCACACGTGTCGCACTATGGAGGAGAAGGAAGCAACATAAAGGTCATGGTTTGGACAAGATGATAAAGGGCATCACTAAGCAAACTTGAGGAAATGCAACCAGAATAAGGATCAAAACCTTACCTGGTGCTCTCGATGCCTGGCCTGCCAGGCAGGTTGAAGCTATGAACCTCCACTAAATGTGAGCGGTTTTCTCTCTGCACAATCTCCCATAGATGAATGGTGTTATCATCCAACAAAGAAAGTATCCTCCCCTATAAACAGAAAAAAAAACTCGTATGGTTTAAAGACACAACTGTTCAAATGGTAACTTTCAAAATAAAAGACCTCTACAACTTCAATAACACACACACCAACACCTAATAAGCTACAATGGTTGAAACATGGTCTTACCTGTCCATAGAGGAAATGTATCTGAGTGACGGCAGCAGTGTCTTTATGAAGTCCAGTCATCTCCACCCCAGGAGCACCATATCTTAATGCGAAGTCAAGGAATATTTTACAGTGTTGCATTCCAAGTGTTCCTATCTGATTTGGGAACATACTACCTCAAGGGAAAAAGCTTCAGACTAGGCTTTGATAATTGATTATTGAGTTGATTGTTTTTTTCAATTGATCAAGTTGATCAAGTATCCGTTTTTACGCTCTTAAAACAACATCTTTATAAATGCTTGCTATACACGGTGGATAAATACTGTTTAAAATCTAAAATGTTACAACAAAGTAATGACTTTACTGTAAAAGTAATGTGAAGTAGTGAAGTAAATTTAATTGAACAATGTATACTGTCTTAAAGTCTCCGTTTTTGCAAAATGGTGATGTTTGTGTAACATGAGACTAATCAAAAATTTAAATTTATTTGATTATTTTCATTACTGATTTTATCGATTAGTTGCAGCCCTAATTAAGACACTTTTTGCCACATCTTAGCTAAAAATGTGAATGTGGTCAAACAAATTCAAGAAGCAACACCGTGTAATGACTTAAACTCATGAAACAGAGGATTCTCTGAGGGAATTAATTACAGTCATATAATGCTCATTAAACAGCCCACTGAACTAATTACTAAGAACGGAGCCAAAATAAAATCAAAACGACTGGCCCACAATCAATCTGATTGTAAATGTCTCCAGAATGAGGAGAAAACTCCCACTTCTCTTTTTCAGTTTGACATCAACAGCAGTTGGCAAAGTCTATTGTGCTTTTCTTGAAGAGACTGTTGCTCAAATGATTTCTGGACGGCTCTTGTAGTCTGCTTTTCATTATGAAACTACACAGCCTTCCACTCTCATAACAAAAGAGTGGATATCTAGGTCAAATCTGATTCACGTAAAACAATCCAAACTCTGCAGGAAGAAAGAGACATCCTCAGAATACCTCAATTCAGCAGGCCTTGGTGAAAGAGAGCAGCTCTTTAAAAGTAAAATCTTTAAAAAATAAATAAATAAAATAAAAATAAAAAAAAGAGCACGAGTGTGTCTGGAATGGCACACTAGGCATATTGTGTACTATTTAAGCAGTATGTACCACACAAATCATGCATTTACCATGATGACCAACCACACTCGTGAAAATGTGCAGTATACAAACCAACAACACTGCGTTAAATACTGTATTTCACAATGCAATGCCCTAAACCTGACCATCAAATTCCAGCTTGAGGAATAACCTGCAAGTGTTTATCAAGTGCCATTATTTGACCAAAGAGCAAAAAAATAAATATATTTGCACACAAAAAAATTGAATTAAGTATGTTAAATAACAGTAGCATTACATTTTCAAACAGCCACAGGTTTTAAGCACCTTTTTTTCGTTGTTTATTGAGGGGGGCACCAGCTGCAATGTTGTTTCACTTCAAGAAAAATACTAAATTATTTAACATTTAAAGAGACCCAGGTTCAGACCTCAACGAACATTTTTTTTTTTCTTATTTAAAATCAATATTTTTATGAAAACTTTTTTTATTTTATTATATTTTTATTTCATTGTAATATTTAATAATAAACCAATACTTTAATGCATGCATTTCTGTTATATGGACACAAAAGTCATTGTTTTTCGGATTCACTTAGAAAGGGTTGGACTGGACATCATGATTAATCTGAACACAGGCCACTTCTCTCTACAAACTTGCTCATGAGGCAGGGTAGGTACATCTGATTCAGACTAATGAGAAGAGATGCAGTCATGGTACGAGGGGAGCACAGGACACACCGTCAGCTCGACTGAGTCCAGAACAAAAGCTCAGACTGTGTGGCACTGCCTCACGTCACCCTGCCACCTCACACACAGCATTCAGAGCCACTTCAGCTGCTGCCTAATCAAGCCCATAATGTCTTACACAACCAGGCTCTTGAAACGGCACCCCAGACGAACTGCTCCATTCTGAAGTCCCCTTGGTTGCCATGGCAGCATCTCTATTATGTCACACGTGAACAGGCATACTGTTATTTGCAGATGGGGCTCATATGCCCCAAAAAAACACTACACAATGAAAGGTTCAAAAGCTGGGAAACATGTAACATCTTACACCAATTATGCTCAATAACCCGACAACATGAAAGGTCAAGTTAGTGAATGATTTTGTACATGTAAATGCATTAAGGAATAAAGCTTGCTTTTCATAGGACTTTCATTCTCATTATCATGGAGGTAAAAAAAAATTCTCTGTCATTTCTATTAACGCATTTGGCAGATGCTTTTATCAGGTAGGTCTTGTATTCACTGGGAATCAAACCCACGACCTTGGTGTTGCACTATGCAATACCACTTAAGCTAAAGAAGAACTAAAAAAAATATTAATAATAACAACAACAACAACAACAATACAGGATAATATGAAAACAACCTCTAAAGGATGGAGCAATACACAATATGAATTGAGCTGCATTGGAGAAAGTAGACAGAATGACAGTGAAGCTGACCTTTGATCAGCTCCAGTCCATTCTTAAGAATTACATCATGCTCCTGCACAATAGGCAGAGAAAATGGAAAGATAGAGAAAGAAGTGGCGGAGATTATCAAAAGGGAGAAAATGGACAATAAGTGAGGTTACAAAAAATGTTTTAAAAAAAATAGTTCATCACCAAAGGTGGGTCCAAGCATAGAGCACAGAAAGGTGTGTGAAGAAGGGCCTCTGTGTTTGTGGAGTGTGGGAATTAAACAGAGAAGCAGAAACATCTGTGAAATTCTCTCACACTCAGCTCTGATTACTCCACAGGTCATTAACGTGAATAGAGAGGCCCTGTCATCCCCCCCCCATCAAAAACTCTCCCTACAGTTAATGTACCAAGAATCAGAGGTGGGACCAAGTCATTGTTTTGCAAGTCACAAGTAAGTCTCGAGTCTTTGCATTCAAGTCTCGAGTCAAGTCCCGAGTCAAGACAGACAAGTCCCAAGTTAAGTCCCAAGTCAAGACCAAGGCGAGTTGCAAGTCCTCAGCTTTAAGATTCAAGTCTTAAACAAGTCATTAGTGCTTTTTGTTCAAATTAGTGTCTCAGTATTAATTACCATATCTTTTACTTAAGTAAAAATCTGTCTTTACAACTTTTACTTGTAATGGAGTAATATTTGACCAGCAGTATCTGTACTTTCACTCAAGTAATAGAGTTGAGTACTTTGTCCGCCTCTGCATGCGTGCATGAGAATAGCTATATGCTTCTAGGTGTTATATCTAAGCCAATAAGACATTATTTGGAACCTCAATGAAACAGATTTAAAAATATGTGAGCGGTATGCTGCGCTACCATCCTTTATAACTAAGAGTAACAAAGACAAAATCCTTTAATAGAAAAAAAATGTTGTATGTTAAATGTTAAGTTTATAATATGCATAGTTGATCACTAAATTTAGGGGCTGTGTGCGCTATTGGCCTACAGACTGATTTACAACACGTGAATTCATTCATTTATCCCGAAAGAAATGGAAGCGACATGAGTGCCTGCAAGAGGGAGAAAAATTGAGAAGCCAATATTTTATAGTTTTATATATACAATACTCATTTTGTGAAAGAAACACTTCTTCAAATTATATTTTAAATGATCATTAGGCCTATTGCCGCTTGCCCACTTCAGACATTAGGCCTAATGTGCATTTTCTTCTTCAAATTATAGCTGAATGGTTTGCAATGATT
>NW_015555781.1:3477215-3493338 GCF_001515605.1 Sinocyclocheilus anshuiensis | reverse complement strand
AGCAAAAATTGAAGTGGTTTGAATGGCTTTACTGCAGAGCAATTACTATACGCAATTAAATAAAATGTCACTGTCATTTGATGCTGGATGTGGTGAATGAGCTGCCAGTGATCAAAATATTGAATATGAAGTCATTGAAAACGATAGTTTTGAGAATATGGTTGAGATTGTGAATATGAGCCAGATGCTGAATGTACTGTGGAAGTGCGCTCTGACGATGACAGCGATGGTAAAATCATCTGCTCAATTTGAACCCTTTTAAGTTTCAAAAGGTAACGAAATATGCTTTATTTTATTCTTCTGTTTTTTTGCTATTGCAGCAGTTAAAGATCCATCCGTGCTGTATATATAGGTCCGGGTCGCTAAAGACCAGAATATGTAATAATGATTGGCGAAACATGCATGCATTTAAGAGTTAATGGAGGTTTAAATAAAAATGCACATGCAATTAAAATATGTAACTGATCGAACAAAAACTGTGGCGATCTGACAAAAAAAGGTATCAGAGAGGTGTTTATTACAAATTAAAATGAAAATGAAAGCACATCGAGTTGGCAGAGTGCGAGGGTCGTGGTGGGATGCGGATCCGTCACTCATAGTGCACCTCGGTGTCGGACAAACAAAAGAAGTGAGGAATATTTAACAGCAGCGGTCACAGTGATGATGAGGCGAGCACCAGTGAAGTGATCGTGGCCGCGGGTGTGTCTGCTGGGCGGCGATCAAACGGACAGGGCAGCGCTTTTCACGAGTGGAGATCGCTACTAGACGAATTATGTAATTTGTTATCTATTTATTTTTATCTCTGTTCTTTTGTCGTAAGTTATGCTATTGCTCCATTCATTTATACTAGCCTATATCCAGCGCTCCCTGAACGCAGTCTCTGGCTTATTACCAGCAAGTGCAAGCACGCTGCAGGGATGTGTCTATAACGACTTTGATCTGATCATAAAGTCTTTCCGAGTCACAGGGCTCAAGTCCAAGTCAAGTCTCGAGTCATTGCTGTCAAAGTCTAAGTCGAGTCTCAAGTCTTCTTTAATTATTTCGAGTCGAGTCGCAAGTCATCAAATTTGGGACTCGAGTCCGAGTCAAGTCTCGAGTCAAGTGACTCGAGTCCACACCCCTGCCAAGAATTAAACTCTACTTTTTGAGCCAACCGTCCAACTCAGTGCATTGCTAATAGTGTGGAGAGATTACAAACCACGAGACAGCTGCACTAGAGACCTGCGAGGGACTGACTTTTCAGAAATATATGTTATCTTGTCCCGCTCCTGCCTGCAAAAGCCTGCATAAAAGTAGCCTATATAGATTTTTCTCAATACATCCATGCAATTTACATTAAAACATCCTGTAAGCTCCACAACATCCCAGCATAAACGCTCCTGATAAAATATTTGTTATTAAAGCATCAACATTCTCAAACCACTGTTATTTTTAACAGAAAAGCAAGCATGGGCTGCTGCGTGCATGGTTTGGCCTGGCAGAATGCGAGCAAAGAGCGCTCACTTTATAATCGCAAAAAAGCTGACATCTCAGTTCATCGCAATCTCACAAAGCTCTGTTATAACACAATGAATATACTGTATGCACAATTAATCTTTCATAATGTCTACACTTCGTGTGTTATAATTAGAGGATTCGTGAGCACGCAAATTTCAACGCTGCACAAGAACTCGGGCATTTGAGCGTTGAGTGGATTCTAACTTAAACACCTCTGATTGGTCATTGCGTTCCAGAAATCAACAGATATGTCTGTGATTGGCTACATTGCTCAATGCTGCAATCGCGTTATAAATAGAAACTCTGCCTATGCTTGCGCCTGTTAATCTTTTTTATTTTATATTAGTTATTGTTGCTTTTGTGCAATACATGAATAACAATTTATTTATTAGATATTTTATGTTTTGATATTTCTATTTTGCGGGAGTCCCACAAATCATTTTATTCTACCGCATCCTGCACACACACGAGTGTCTACCCGCCCGCACCCACACTCGCACATCAAGTCTTGTACCGCGCCGCACTCTGATGCGTCGGGTCCCGCAGGTATGCAGGTCTCTAGGCTGCACTCTGAGCAGGGCACAGAATGGTTTTGGTTTGTTGACATCGAGAAAAAGCGATTTCCTGTTTGTGGTGAATTTTTTTTTAAGACTTATTGCGACACATTTGACACCGGAAATTCTGTCCTCGTTTTGCAGGCTTTTGTGTGTACACAATCTAATTTAAGAGACCTTCACATCCTCACTCATAGCGTCTTTCAGAAACACTCTGAATTCTGCATTCAGAATTCATTTCCTTCAGCTACATGTCTCACATGAATACTAGTGTTTCTACTTGAAGTAACAAGCAGACACTCAAAACAGAACCTGATATTCTCAAGAGACAAAGAACATGAATTTTAAGCTAGTGAAGGCATCCAAATCAGCTCAAAAACATTTTAAAAAACACATTTTAGTAATCCATGAAAATCTAACATACTATTAGATGGCTATAAGATTCAGCAATGCAAATTAATTTGACCCAGATTATCAATATTATTGCCAAAAAGGACAGTTTACAGTAACGCAAACACAAACAGATCCTAGTCAACACAAACCGAAAAAATTACTTTTAAATTGCTAATCTGGATGTCCGATATACCAGAGCAGATGTTCGGTTAAGAGATAAACTTTCATTGTAGAGAAAAAGAGAAGATTTTTTTTTCAAAACATCTCCTTTTGTGTTCTACATCATAATGTCAAGGAGTTTAGAATAACATAAGGGTTAAAATTTATTTGACAAATGTATTTTTGCATAACCCTTGTGAAAATGAAGTAAACTAGCTTACTTGAATAAAAAAGTACTACTTAAAAGAACTTAAGCACAAACTGAACTTTTTTCACACACTTAATTGAATATTAATTGAAATTAAATAAAAAGTATTACAGTTTAAATTGATATGAAATACAAATTAGCTGCCTTTTTTGACCCAAGTAGGATTTAAGTACAATGTATGCGTAATTTCACAATTCTACCATCTTTGAAATATGCTTCAAGTGTGCCAAATGTACTGACAAACATTTATGGTGAACTAAAATATGCTTTAATGTCATTTCTGCTAAGGCTTGTACGGCTGAAGACGTTGCAAAACATATTAACTTTAAATGTAATTTCAAATAACACATTATAGTGAAACTTATAATCAAATACTTTACATGTTCTTTAGTATGTTTGTCAACACATTAACTTCTTTAAAGCACAACAAAAGATTAAATCAATGATTTAAAAAGTACTTTAAATGAAAACTTTTAATTTGTCATTACAAAGTGCTAGGGATGTAACGATGAACCACGAGCCAGTTGAAAATCGATGAAAATATGTGACGATTCAAGATGGTTGAGATGTTAAACTCAATCGTGATACAGTTGGGGGTATGTGTTTATACGAACGTAACTGAGGGGAACTGTCTTCATTCAAGTTTAGATGGTATTTTCTTTTCATCTTGACTCTTCATAAGAGCAGCGCTGCTTTGTTTACAGCGGTAACCAAGGAAACGCTGTATTGCCGCGGTTCTATAAGCACCACCTGCTGTCAGTGAGTGGGGCCCGTCTGCTGTTTGTGTTTCGTTCAGATGTGTTATGTAGTATAGTTTCACAAAGCTAAAGTCAGGCTTAAATTTAGAAATTATAAAATCTAATTTAAATCAAAAACTGCTCGTGCTGCATGCAGCCTATACAGTATCTCTGTTTGGACTGTGATTAAAATGCAGTGATTGCTTTATAAATGGAAAGAGATTTCTTTTATTTTTATTATTTATTTAGTTTGGTATTTCTTTTAAAATTTTAGCTTAGTTTTATTAATAATTTTTCATTCATAATTTGTCTTAAATCTCATTTTGTCATGAGAAAATCGTATTGTGAAATGTATTGCAACGCGAGTTGAGTGAATTGTTACATTCCAACAAAGCACTTTTTAAAAATGTACTTAAGTGTGTTAAAAAAAAGCATGGTCATGAAAAGTACACTCTTTTTAAGTACACTTAAGTGGCCTTTAATTTCATTAATATTATTACATTCACTTTATCTTATCTGCAAGTAAAATTTTAATACTTTTTTGTACACTACAATGCACATTCAATGCAATTAAGCACACTTTTTCACAAGGGAAACTACACCTCTAAAATAAATTACTTAATTCATCATGATCCAAATAATATAAATATTTAACCACACTATAGCTACTCTCCACCCTCTCCATTACCACAAAGGAGTTTTAACATGTCAAAGTCATGTAACAATCAGAACTCCCTTCCAGGGCCCCAGACTGCTCTCACAACATAAGCCAAACACACTCTCGGAGGGCCTACACTGGCCATCTCCTCTCCACATACTCCCAAAAATGCTCAGCAATTACTCACTCAAGCGCCAACAACAAGTTAGCAAAGGATAATGCAATTTCACGGTCTGAATAGTGACAAACAGCAGACATTGTGTCCGAAGTCTAATGCAGTAAACATACGTTGTCCTATATTGAAGAGACAAACCGAAAGTAATTATGGGGGTTTTCTCTAAAAAAAACAATTGTGATGCCTGTTGAATGAGTCATTGAATGATGGACAAAAGCCAGATGGTTTACACTGAAATGTAGTATCCACCATTTTTGAGATACAAAATGCAAAATGTTTCAAAGACACTTGATAATTTCATAGAACACTGCTCAAAGTATCATCTGTTTGAGATGTATAAATGCAATTTGAGATTTCTTCTAAAAAGAAGAAGAAAAAAAAGCAAATGATGAAACTTTTTACATACAGCAGCTCCAGCTGAACTTTGGCTTGGTAAGCATTTCTAGAAACTGCAGTTTTAGTAACAAAGACTGAACCTTGAACTTTGTGTTACCCATAGTGCATGGCCATTTTCAGTTCATGTCACAACTGATTACATGACTGGAAGGAGATTCCAGCACCTGTTCTGCTTATTTCCAAAACAGGCGAAGGTCCTTATAAAAGAAGCCACAAGCAAACCCTTTCCCGTCCAGTAACTTGCCACAATTCGCTAATAAATGGAGGCCCTTTAAGTAGAAAGGTTTGGCTGCAATGAGCATAAAACAGAACTCAATGAGTCTTCTTCACTATTCGAGTTTCCAAAGGTCTATAGATTGCTTACCGGCCACAGAAGTGCACTACAGGGGGGAAGGGGACTGATTTTGAGCTCCCTGTGTGTGTCCGTGAGACTCACAACAGAATACTAATGGCTTTAGGTTGAGACACGAGAGAAAAGATATGCAAAGAGACATTTGAGCTTCCCTCTGCAGCACCATCTAAAACCATCAGGAAGAAATGGCTCCAGCAAAAGATAGAGCAGTTATGAATGAACCTATGAAGAGGCGTTGGAGTGTTTCCTCAGCTGTGTTCAATCAGAAGAGAGGACATCCCTATGTGAGAATGTGAAATGTGAGAGCATCAGTCTTTCATAAGGCAATCTGCCAAACTAAAAGTTATGATAAGGCTATGTCTCTAGACCAGACAAATGTTTGATTGTTTGCAGTGGCATAGATGCAAACTTCCTGGCTCAGATCAGAGAGCTGCAGTACTGCCGCTAGGAGAGGAAAACGGATAGCTAGTGCTCTAGGATAGGACTCCATGCATACAGATCCACTTACGCAGAGCTACTGCGCTTGATTGAGAAGAAAACCAATGATAGGAAAGATGACTGACATTTTGAAGATCTACCAAGAATTATATCACGGAAGTGCTGATCCGAGCGTTGTGTGTGTGACTGGTTCTACTCTAATTTTTTTTTTTTACCTCCATGATAATGATAACGGAGAATAACTCTCCTTTAAAACTCACAGCACATTAGTGGCATAATTAACACGGGAGAGCAACTTCAGACATTAATGCGTGTGAAAGAACGAGTACATTTAGTAATATTCTTGGCAGATGATTAATACCAAATACAAATAAATGTGTTAAATTAGGAGGCAGAAAAACCCTGTAAGGGTTGTGCTGATTAGTCAATTAGTTCTCCCACTAGTGTTGTTTTGGTACTAGTCGTGACGGCCCTGGGCTTGTTTCACACGTGAAAGCAGCTTGTATTTATTTGGCATTCATACAGTATTAATAGTTTACATTAGTCCCAGTCCCACTCTCCTTTTGCCAAACCCCCAGACAACATCGCGTCCATGACATTGCTGAGCAACAACAACAAGGAAACATGTCGAGAAAACGCTGTTCAGACTGGATGTCAGGAAACTACATCATTGCACAGTAGGGCTGTGACGGTCGCCGTGACAACCGCGTCAACCTTAGTGCACGTGACGTCACACACTCTATAACAAGCATAATACAAAGTTTTGTATACAAGTGTAATAATAGTAACAGTTGCAAATTGTTTTATTTAGACTAAGTCTATGCTAATTCACAAATTACCTCAAATGCCATACACGGCGTTTGATCCTTCAGATTGGCAGGTTTGAGCGCAGGAAAATACAGTACAGAATACAGAAACCAAATATTACATCGCCAATCTGGAATCATCTCCATTCATGTCACCCATCCGCATTTGTACAAGTGTCTTCAAGTTCACGTGATCGCAAACGCTCGGCTGGTCAGGTCTGTATTTACTGCATTCGGTGTTTGAAAAAAAAGACATCAAGACTTAAAATAAAACTCCAGAAAGGTGTAAAATATGTGACCTTTAAGGGTGAGTAGTTAGCAAATAGTAGTCTACATTGCAAAAGATTGTGTTGATAAACAGGTCTATAGTTTATAAGAGGAAATTGTTAACAACAAAAAACGGATGGTGGATTAATTCACTCTTTGCCGGGAATTTGGACTTGAACTTGAAAGTGGTGCGTATTGATGTCTTTCTGCAGTTGAAACTAAATACCTTCTGATGTTCATTCATGTTTATTTCATGGTATAACAATTAGTAAAGAGGAAGAGATGATCAGTTCATGTGCCACTTGAACCGAGGCGCTCCAGCAACCTGGCACAACACATTAAAGGGCCACAAAACAGTATTTATTGGTATATATTGTTGGAATTTCTTTTTAAAAAAGACAAAATTTGAAAGCTGAGACTTTATTACCAAAAGTAACCGGCTAGGTCTTGTCTGTCAGCATGTTGTCAGTTTCCTCTTTGCTCCACAATGTATTTTTCACTGTGTGAGAACATGATGTGTGGCATGGCTTGTCAGACGTAGCAACAGTAACTAAGGTCTTTGCGAAGGGTCAGTTAACATTGGGATGTAGATGTGCTGCTCCTCCTCTTGTAAATTAGATTTCACAAAATGTATGACTAATAATTCCCTTCTGGCACACTAACCGTTTAATACTTTACAACTGTTATTTGAAGAAATAAACATACTGGCAAATTCATTGCCTTTCATAAAAATGTGCCATTCTCACACTGAAACAAACAAGCCATCCATCCATATGATTCATACAAATCCGAGGACTGTGGAAATTTATATGAATGTATCTCTGTTAAATCTCTATTCAAGTATAAATGGCACCTGTTAGATTAGGATAATGAGGTCTAAGGTGCACTAAGCAAATGAGGTGGGGATGCCATAGTAATGACAGAAATGTATTTTGGGGACCGCACCTCATTTCAGCACAGCCGCAACCGACAACAGAAGCAGCATTTCTGACAGTTACATGGCTCAGCCTGCCAGACACTGTCAATCACGGAAGCTGTCGCTACTAAAATCTGAAGCACATCCTGATTACAAGCCTGCTCCAGCGGTGGCCCGGGAAACCATTTCAAAAGACGACTTTGAGATGAGGATCGGCAACAAAAGTGCAGAGGAATGTCCTCTTACAGCAGAGGGTGAACTTATGGCACAGCCACATGCATTCTTTAGGTGTGAACCCGGCACTTCCAACAGCTCCTCTGTCCCAGCAGTCTCATTACTTTCCACTTTGCCTTGCTAAAACCCCCACGTCTGTCCTCCTCTTTAGCTTTAAAATATAGTCCCCACCCCTGCGCCTCAATTTGTGGTGGCAGCGGAGACACATTTATGATCAGACAGGCTCCTATTACATCGAATGCTCACCAAACTGAGGCAAAGAAACAAAAAGGCAACTGTAAACATCCCATTTACAAGCAAGCCTTGAAAAGGTCAGCAAATGTTTCATAAAAAAAAGATAAATATGCTCATAAAAACAATGGCTGGATTTTAAAGTTTATGTTCAAAAAGTTCACACTTAATTTCCCAACATTTTTCTCCCTACCCTGAATTCCATTATTTGGTTAAACAGGAATATCTGCCTTAAAACCTACAAATGGCTTACTAATATCTATCTGATTCTGGACATTCAACTACAATAGGAGAAAGAATATTATCATCCAAAAAACAAGTACACACCTCAGCTTTAGGTACTTTAAAGGAATAGTTCACCTTCACTGCTAGTCCCTACTGACTTCCATAGCATGAAAAAAACACTATGCAAGTCAAAGGGGACCAGCCAATGAGGGTGAACTATCCCTTTAATGGTAGAGTTAATGGCTTGGTCACAGAATAAATGAATCCATCAGAGTTTCTGATAACGGCTTTGCACAGGATGAGCTGGACAAACCCTGATGACAGCACCCTTGATCAGACGCACTTCAGACTGGGCCGTTCTGGCGTCTGACATCAGGATGACCGGGGCTGTAGAGCTATGCACATCACAGCAATCGAGCCTTTGATGTGCAAACCACACATCTGGAGCTGGAACCGATCCAGATAAAATGGAGCTTATCAAACCACAGCAGCATTCCAGTTTTCTCTAACTAATGAAGAAAGCACTGACAGCTTAATCAAATAACTCCGCAGGAACTGATAAAATACTGGACGACTGTATGCTGGGTTCAATTTAGAAGTTGTTCATAAAGATCTTGCTAGTTTTTTCATCCAACAGTATCTGGCTATTGATTCAGCACAAGTTTACGCATGACCCATAGGAAAAGAGTCTGGAATCACTGCATTTCCTTGCACGAAATGAAATTTAAGACAGAAGTGCAGTTTGAGAGACATAAGCAGGCTGACATGGAATCAACACGCATACAAATCAGCATATTTTCACAGAACTGGAAAGACCTTAATTTCACAATGCAGTACACATCCCCCACCGATTCTATGAATGTTAATTACAACAGTTTTTAAATTGTGGTTACTGCAAAGTGCAAGAATAGCTCATGTCAAATTAACAAGTTTGTTGGTGGGCATAACTTGTGTTTCCTGTATCGTTTTTCTTCACAGGCTGCATGTAAAAACATTTTCAGTGGATCTTGAGAATGATCATAGCTCTCTAGCTGGGTCCTAACATAAAAAGCTTTGGGATCCCCTGGTTTATTAAATATTTTGGCTAATTTGATTATTCTTTAGCATAACTGCACCATGTTTAAATCCATTCCGCAGAATTCTTCACAAAACAAGCTAGCGTGACACCAAGTCGTTTAGCTTTCCTCATTAAAAAATAATGAAGAAATGCCTGAACAGAACTTATAAGTCTCTCAAAGAGAACTCTTAATGACAGAAGAGAGAAATTCGCCAACACTAAACTAATACTATATTCCCAAATGTTATTCAGAGACATCCAAAAAAAAAAAATGGAGTCAGACTGGGTAAACCAAACTTTGATCTCTCATCACACCCCCTTCAACACCCAATCAGAGGAAATGCTTTCAAAGCCAAACCTCTCATTACTCAACCTCAGAACAGCTCCTTTATTTACACCGACCAGTCCCTGTCCTCTCTCCATCATGAGTCTTCTTGTCTGATGGACGAGGCATTAGTGGCAGGTTGTCAGATCAGGCCGTCCGCAGCTAGCGCCCCCCACCCCCGAGTGAGTCAAGCCTGCAGAATGAGCATCTCTCAGCTGGGCTGTGCCTGACACTACCAGCCTCCCAAAGCTCAAAGACCTGTACTGTGCATCACAATCACCATAATATCACTGATCCAGCCTGTATCTCAGCTTCCATCACAGAAAAAAAAGCAAGCATGACTGTGAAAGAATGTTGGACGTATTCCATGATACTTGGCCTGTCTGACCTGTCCAGTCCAGGAGGACTAGATAATAACAGCTCACCAAAGGAGTCTCCGACATTTTATTCTGATAGTATCCTCCTAAACATTCCTTCTACCCACTACAGACTCAAACATTCAGGCCTGGACAGTGTCGAGTATAATTATAACAATTTAGAAAAGTTTATTTTCAAAGTACCAAGTTTTAGAGGACTAGCACAACATGTAATGAGTCACATTGTGTACAAACGCAGATGACTCAAGTCTTCAACACAACAGAGCCATACATCCAGAGTAATTAATCAGAATCCGTGAACCATAAACTAGGACATTCACTCACTGCATTGTATCATTGATCTAAATAAAAATGACCAAATCTTTCCCAACATTTTATGAAGGATGTAAAGAGTTTAATATTATAACGCTTAAGAAGTTGGTGTTAATGTAAAATGCCAGTGGTTCTCACAAAAGTTTGGACACACACTATTATACAGACATATAAGTACAAATTGCACCTATATATGAATTTCTTTTAAAACTTGTTAAGCATTATGGCTGTAGCTCTCAAAGCCAATTGAGAGAATCACTGTAATCTACACAAACAGTGGCTACTTACAACATTGTTATACAAATAAATACATCATTTCTTAAATCTTAATTTAAGAATCTTAATTAACTTTGTTTAATCTTAATTTGTCAACTTAATTCCCATTCTTTTATTTTCATTATTTTTTTAATGTTTAATTTATTATTATGTTTAATTTATTATTTGAATGGGTAAGAAACAACTGAGAAGGTGCGTACAAACTTAGGTGTAGATATACCTCTGTTCAAGTGTTTGGGGTCATTAAGGTTTTTTAATGTTTTTGAATGAAGTCTCTTTTGCTCAGCAAGGCTGCATTTATTTGATCAAAAACACAGTAAAAACAGTGACATTGTAAAATATAGCATTACAATTGTATTGTAATAGCATTACAATTTAAAACAACTTTTCTATTTCAATCAATTTTAAAATGCAATTTATTCAGCATCATTACTCCAGTCTTCAGTGTCAGTTGATCCTTCAGAAATCATTCTAATATGCTGAACTGATGCTCAAATAACATTTCCTATTATTAGTTAAAAACAGTAGTGCTGCTTCTTATTTTTGTGGAAACTGTGATGCGTTTTTTAAGATTCTTTGCTGAATAGAGAAGTCTGCACAGCAATTATTTGAAATCAACAATTTTTTTTTTACCAATGTAAAATTATTTACTGTGACTTTTACGGACCCCAAACATTTGAACAGTAGTGTATATTAACAAAACAATTCCACTACATTATTCGTTTCATTTGAGTAAAGCACTCACAAAAGGATACATTTTGATGGCCCCTGATTTAGTTCCAATGGCCATAAGCTGCAGTTTGGGATCATAGGCCAAAGCACTTGGCTGGTTTGGAAATCCATGTTCAACTGTCTGAGTAAAAAGAAGAGAAGAGGAAATCACACATTCAGAACTTAAACTCACATGTAATGTACATCATATAGACATTTGAAATCCCTCTTTTTCTGCTGAGCTCAAAAAAAAGAAACCAATTCATACTTCATTGACCTCTAATGAGCCCTGATGCTACAATTAACAATGCAGTAGATCTATTCAGTGCAGTCTTGTCAGGAAGGGGATTTCCTTGTTTTTACAAAACAAAATGCAGAACCAGAAATAGCAAGGAAGGAAATCTAGTAGATTTGACAGACAATGTCAAATTCATCTTCAAAGCTATCAAAAGTGCTTTGCAGAAACATGTTTTTGGGCAATTTTAAAAATGTCACCTTAAATCAACACACAAATCTAAGCAGGCTTGAAGTTGGCCGAATGATGCAGATCTCTTTTCACAGGTTGACAAAGTGTGACATGATAAATAACAGGACCTTCCTGTAACATTACACAGTGTCATGATGCTTCATCAGCATGACACACACACACACACACACTCTCTGTTTTCCTAAACCATCAGTGGATAAATCAGCAGCATTTGAGGAATGAACAAAAGTGAGGACTTTAATGCTGTAAAACATGCATAATACGGTATCTCTCATTTCCTCCGGTTTTGCTTTACACTGAAGAGGAGGGGTAGAAATGTTTGATTGTGCTGTAATAGTGCCAGAGTTTGGTCATCAGTAAAAAGCCTACAATCAAACTCTTTCTATGTTTTTGGCAAGAGAGCAGTAACATGTTCATTATGATTTAAGAGCAGCCTCATTACAGAGAGCTCTACAAATCATCACCCTACAACTGCAGGACACATTCAAGGCTCAATAACAAACAAACAAACAAACATACATACAGATTATTAGTCAGTCGTTCGTAACGGTTAAAGTTACAAACACAAGAAAACTTTGAGGTCACTCACAATAGACAACACGCCCGATCTGATTTAATGAGCTCCATTGACGAAGATAAACATATTACACGCAAAAGCAACACATTTCTCAGTCATTCTCTTGAAGCTATAAAAGTGTAACTGTGCACTAACCAAAAGAAAAGCTTGCTATATATAAAGCAATAACTGTTTCAAACAACTTTCATGCGCTTATATTGTCATATCTGGCCATGATGGTTGTAAAACATTGCCATATTAGCAACTGCATGTCAATAAAGAGGAAATGACTGAAATAGAACACGTTCACAATAAGTCATTTGTGAATACATTTGCTTGAATTATATGTTCTTTTAATCGATTTCAATGCAACCCGAAACCGCATGCATGCTCGAGAGGAGACCCAACGCTACAGTATATATCCCACATACCTTACTGAATGCAAACAGATCCTGCTTGATTTTCTCACGATGAGGGTCGTTCCCCTGCCGTCTGAACCTGAACTTCATCATCCTGAAGCCGAATCAGAGAAATAACACAGCCCGCGCCGTCTCAGATTGATATCAATTCCGTTAGGCGTGAATCGGTGCAGAGAAACAATGTGATCCTTCATGCAAGCTCCAGTTTCTTTTGTATCCACTCCTCAAGCCGTGCAAGTTTTCAGCTGTGTGTTTATGCAGTTTGACCACAGGGCAAGTTCACAGGAACCACGTCTTAGGAGAGCCAATCAGAAGCCAAGAATCTGTGACCAATTCACCAAACCACGCCCACGACCAGCGTGCGTGTGGAAAACACGGATCAGGAGTCGGCTCGATTAGTTTTACTTACACGTTTGAATTGCCTGGCAGCAATTCAGTTTCATTGCGTGGAGAAACCAGCCAATCAAATCATGCTATTTTAGTACTATTTATATACTATTCAAGTTTTTATTAATATTTTTAATTAACTTTTATTTTTACGTTTCCTTTTAATTTTAGTTTCATTTTTAATTATATATATATTTTTTGTAATTTTTATTATTATTATTGTTATTTTTAAACATTACTGTTTAGGTTTAAATTATTTTTATAAGTTTTAGTTTTATTTCACTTTTTAATGTTATTTATTTATTCCCAGTTAGCAATTTTAGTGCTTTAGCATAAACTTATTTCTGTTAGCTGCCCAGGCGACATTTAAAATGTTTGTTTAGATTTTCATGTAATATTTATATTTATATATTTATTGAATTTTATTGTTTTGTATTGAATTTTAATTTATTTCAATTAACAAAAATGTGGTTAATAGTTTTAGTTTTATTTAAAAATAATAATGCTGATCATAACTTTTGGTCACATGAATGAATTTACATAGTTTGCTTTTTTTTTTTTTTTACAAACATTTCACAGTATTATGTTAATATTATTCAATGTATTAACAATGTTTCATGATTCCTCAAACTGTGCATCTAATGTAAATAAATAATACACATTTGTGGAAAACGCAGGTCAGTTGTGATTTTATTATTATTATTATTATTTAGAATAAAGACTTCATATTAAACCTGCATTCGTTGTGCATATATTTTGTTTCCCATTCACATCCACATGACACAAACAATATATAAATATTTAAAACATGTAATAGTCTTAAGTAGTGCAAATCAGTATTTAAGAGAAGAACTTCACATGTCCAGAACTAGAGGTAGTGCTATACTGTTTTGAATTATGGGCCCATATGTTCAATCAAATGGAATGCATGCAAAATTATTGTGAATAACAAGCCAATCCTGGAACTTGGTTTTGAAATTTTAAACAGACATACTGCACTATCAACAATGACAGGTAGCTTTCGACGTGTAGAAGTTTAATAGTGTCTGATTGCAATTATTGCCATAAAAGTAATTAATAGAAAGGGTGCTAGAGCAGAGTGATTTCACTGGGCGGCAGAGTAAGTCTCTTCTCTCGTACTGACAGCAGGTTCTCCATATGCATGGCGATAACACGGCACAGCTCAAGACTCTGTAAAGTCAAACGCACAGGAATAAGCTCCGCCCACACAGGCCCAGTGAAAATTACCAACTCAGATTAACAACACACTTTAAAAGGGCATTAAAATGACCAGACATTACACAATTAGATTATGTGATGATTTGCAATCATATATTCCTTCATTTAGTCCAAAGTCCATACCTGGTCCAGCTGTAACTGTGTAATGCGTTGAGACATTAGGTCACCCAGCATTATCTCCACATACGGGTAACTGGAGCCAGCTGTGGGCCTCTGTGTACGGGTGGACTGGACCTCCTTCAGCGGAAACTTCACCATCGGCTCCTGAAGAACATTGAAAACAGCTGTAAAGTCTATACAGTATGTGACCATGTTGTATAATATCATAGAAGGAAATGCAGATCAATTTGCAAATCTTTTCAAATATACAGTATAATGGACACGTTAGCAGTGTCAAAGCAGACTGCATATCTAATCACTGAATAATTGCATACTTTTATTTGTATAAATTAAACAACAAAAAACTTCGTCATTTAAGTCTGTATCTAGCACAAACATATAATAATAATAATAATAATAATAATGTAGATAATAATAAATGTTTCTAAAGCAACAAATCAGCATATTAAAATGATTTGTGAAGGATCATGTGACGTTTAAGATCGGAGTAATGATGCTGAAAATTCAGCTTTGACATTATAGGAATAAATTACTTTTATTACCGGTATTTAAATAATATCTCACAATATTACTGTTTTACTGTATTTTTTATCAAATAAATGCAGCCTTGATGAGCCTTACTCACCCTCATGGCATTTCAAACATATGACTTTCTAAATTGTGACAGAATTGTAATTTTTTGGTCAGCTATTATTTAAAAATATGCTGCAGTTTTAGAAATACAGTCTAAAAAGACTAGCAAAAAAAGTCCTGAGTTTATTTTTACACAGGCTTTTAGTAAGCATTGGAAATAAAAGGATTACGCTTACATGAGTATCTTTTCTTAGAAAGTTCAGACCATTTTGATTGACAGCCAGTATGCATGGGGTGTCGATAGCACTATTACTGCTGCTCTGTATGTAGAAGAATGACGAGCCAAACATGGGATAAGCACTCACAAGCCCTGAAACAGAAACACAAGCACAGCAATCCGTGTTTTAAGTAGAAGGCTATGCACCTTCACATTGACTGTTCTCCTAAGTCAACACCTCACCTAGAAATTGTGCTTTGGCCTGATGAGGAGTGAGGGCCTGCACCTGCTGCATGTGCTGGGTCACCATGTTTAACCATTGCTGGTGCCGCTGGAGACTGAAGAGCTGGGTGGGAATATACTCCTGAACCTCATGGCTGATGGCAGAGAACAAGAGAATGTTAGTCTATGGTAGAGGTAACTAATATTACCTCAGGGACACAAGCCAGGTGCTGTTCTCCATCAGGGGCCAACTGAACAGTTACAACAAACACAACACAGTGTTTTTACAACTGGGAATTTTACCTATATACAATTATTGGCACAGTAATTAATATGAGGACAGATCTCATTTCTCCCTCATTCCTAGTAATGATCCCTGGGATTATATTTCCCTGCAAGTTTCTACTTGTAGAAAATAGCAAATAGCAGTCTCATTAGGACAGTGTTTCCCAACCGGGATGCCGTCTGTCGAGAGCAGGGGTGCCATGTAAAAAATCCTTTTTTAATATTTTTAAATCGCTAAAATGTTCAAAAAAGCATCTATTATATAATATCCATTTCTGATGTCGCCAATAATTAGAGATGCACCGAAATTTCGG